>NC_133365.1:14138434-14220476 GCF_049309525.1 Garra rufa
AATACAGGCTTGGTGAGCAGATATTAAAAATATTACTGTTTAAAAACTTTTGACTGGTATTGTACAACTAAACTATAAAATGTGCTGTGCCTAACCATACTGGTTCAGGGCCCATGCCTGTCTTTTCTTGTTTGTATCACATCCAATTTTCACATTGCTCTGTTTTTCTTCATGGCTCTTACTTGTAAATGAAACAGTATATACCACAATTCCACCAAGCCCTAATTTTAATGCAGACACGATAAGACAACAACAGATTCTCTCTGCCATACATTCGCATGTACTATTATGCTGTTACGTGTTTTGAAGGAGCAGGCAAAGCGTGTAGCAAATTCAGCAGAGACCAGCTTAGCTGTGAGGAGAAAGAACCCATTTGCACACAGCCTGCAAATGTTTTTTTTCTCCTGATAGAACCACAGCACATCCAGTCCAACTGTGTTAAAGTCCACTTTCTCTGTGTGTTTCTCAGGCCTTTAGAGTGCCCTCACATGCAAGGCGACAAAGTGCCATTTTGAGTGTCATTGTTGTCAAACTTTGCACTTACCGCAGTTGCTTCATTTGATGTTTTCTGATGAAAAGCCCATGTTGCTCAATGCTAAAGCCAGTGAGAAACGTCACTAAAAGCCACCTCACTATTCTGTGAACACTTTCATTGTTTTTAATTACACATAAATTATTTTTTTATTACACAAGCCTTGATACTTAATCACTAGTTCTTGAACATTAAAATGTAATTAAAGTTTATGAATACGTGTTATTTTAAAATAAGTTATGAATCACTTAATTGTAAGTCTAAAAATATATCTTCTAAGATTTTTTTTTTTTCAATTGTGATGTGTATGCTGGCATTTACAAGTACTAAGGTGAGGTAGGATAATGGATTGTTCTCATGAATTTTAATTATGTGTGCATTATTCAGCTGTAGAATTAATTCCACTGAGTTGTGAAGGCATGCTTCATAATTAAGTTACTTGACCAAACACTTCCATAAGGTTTACTAGTGTCATCTACATTACCATGTTAATATTTACACAATATACATTCATTTCATTGCGTCCCAATACTGTGCTGTGCTGAAAATTGTGTCATCGTTTACTTGTGTCATTCCAAACCTGTATGACTTTTTTCTTTTTTGGAACGTAAAAGGTTTGGAACAACATGAGGGTGTGTACATTATGACATTTACAAATTTCATCTTTATCATTCACAAATGTAAATTGTACTGTAATGTAATGAAACGGCAATGAAACTTTTGTACTTTTTTTCTTTTCATTTGGAACCATTGAGAAACAGTGAAACCTAATTAGCATACACTAAACATTTTAGTTGATAATTCAGTATACTTTATTTTTGACAAAACATCCCATGTGGTAGCGACCACATCACATTACAGAATTTTAACCACATACGAAAAAACTACTAAAACATACTAAAACACAAAAAATGTGCATAAATGTACTAAAATGTTTATTGTTTATTGCCCTCAAATAAAGCATTATGTGTTCTCTTTTGTCGCTACCTAAACAATGATGACATGTTTCAGTAGTGACAATTTTACGGAATAACACCCAAAAAAAGCAGGGATGTCACTACCGGATAACTCCCAAAAAAGTGTGCTTAATTGCAGAAAAAAGATGTTCGGTAGTGACGTTCTTTAAAGGAACACGCCACTATTTTTGAAAATGTATCATTAAATACGACATCTCATTTTCTAACTCCCCAAAGTTAAACAGCTGAGTTTTACTGTTTTCAAATCCATTCAGCCGATCTCCGGCTCTGGCGGTACCACTTTTAGCCTAGCTTAGCATAGATCATTGAATCTGATTAGACCATTAGCATCTTGCTTAAAATTGACTGAAGAGTCTTGATAGTTTTCCTACAGTATTTAAAACTTGACTCTTCTGTAGTTACATTGTGTACTAAGACTGACGAAAAAAGAAAAGGTGTGATTTTCTAGGCCGATATGAAGAAAATAAACTTTGCTGCCATACCATGGGTGCAACAGGTCTAATCAGATTCTGTTTAACTCTAAGGGAGTTGCCTATTTTCAAAAATAGTGGCATGTTCCTTTAAAGTTACGCACAGATTTTCAGACTTTTGAAAACAATTTACCTCAAAATTATGGGACCTATCTACTAACATCTTGTAGCTATGAAAGAGGGGGGTGCAAGAATATTTCCTAATAGTGATGTGTCGTTCATGAACGATTCGTTCAATTTGAACTATCTTTAATGTGACTCGGGACGGACGAGTCCTGTTGGTTCTACATAGGAAACAGAAATGATTAGTTCACCTCTCCAATCTTCAGGTCCGAGACGTGACAGCTTTTAACAATACGGGTTGAGATTCTCCCAGATTCTCTCTGCCATACATTAGCATATACTATTCTGCCATTACGTGTTTTGAAGGAGCAGGCAAAGTGTGTAGCAAATTCAGCAGAGACCAGCTTAGCTGTCCACACACAGCTTGCAAATGTGTTCTTTCTCCTAAAAGAACCACAGCACATCCATTCCAATTGTGTTAAAGTCCACTTTCTCAGTGTGTTTCTCAGGCCTCTAGAGTGCCCTCACATGCAAGGCGACAAAGTGTCATTTTGAGTGTCATTTTTGTTAAACTTTGCCCTTACCGTAGTCGCTTCATGTGATGTTTTCTGATGAAAAGCCCATGTTGCTCAACATTAAAGCCAGTGAGAAACTTGACAGCAGTATCCTTCATCCTTCACCTTCAATGTTTTTAACAATACTGGTTGTGTCAAAGCAACTATACAGTATTAAATAATACAATAGTGTCAATAGTGCAAAAGTTCCATGTTGCAGCAAAGTCAGATCTGCAAAGGGTTCCCGTGGTTTTGCACCAAAGGCCATCTAGGTGATGAGTTCTTTACTGATGATCTGTCTCCGGGGCTCATCTAGTTGATGTGGTCTCCGCTGACATTCAGGGCTGTAGAGGGACTGCAGTGACCATCTGATCTGAATACAGACTGGATCTGGCAGCTACGGTGACCTCGGTATAACAACAAAACAGACTAATATTAGCGTAGATGCCATTCTCCTTACGATGCAACAAGTGCATCAGGTGTTATGGGAAGTGTTCCCAGTTTTACCTAATTAATGCAGCCTAACAATCCTTTAATGGATTTGGATTATAGAAATGTGTTAATGTGTTAAGTGTAGGCCAGTTTAAAGAGATTTAAACTGACAGAGTGTGTCTGCCTCCCAAACAGTGTTAGGTAGATTGTTCCAATCAATCGTGACAGCAGTAGTGGATAGAGAAATGAGTTAATAATTCCCAACCTTCCTTACAAACACATTAACAGTGATGCGTTTCTGGTTGTAGCTTATTATGTCTCACATACATTTGTGAATTTCTGTAATTGAATGTAGTAATAAACAGGATTTAAACTTTAAACGTCTGACTAGGAAAAATTACTTTGATAAAGCAAAGATACCTACATAATAACAATATACAGTTAATAATATGTCATGTTTGTATTTGTTGTAAGATACTGAGCCATGAAGTGGACACATGACAAAAGAATGAACGATTCAAACCCGAAGGCTTGTAAGATAAACTAATCAATTCTGTTTCTGGGACTTCATATCGTTATAGCTTATGTGGCTGGGAACGAATGACTTGAACCCAAAGACTCGAGAGGTGAACTAATCAATACTGTTTCCGGTACAGACTAGCTTCAGTTTATGGTGATGTGACGTGACAAATTAATGAATGATAAAGGTCAGCTCAGCAGGAGAGGGAAACTTACAGACTGCATAACCTGAAGCAATGAATTAACAGTTTCTGCTTCTCATAATTTGGCCTTAGTTGCATTATTGTTTTATTGCATTAACAACTTATTTAAAAGGTCGCAAAAGTAGATGTGTTGTGGGATTTGGCTGTTAACATGTAACATTTTATTTATATTCTGCTGAAGTGAACCTCCACCTCCCAATTAAAACTACCCAATAAATGATGATTTTCTATATATTAAGCTTACTGATATTTTAAATATTATTGTGGCTTTCAATAGATAATAAAAGAGTCTTAGTCTTAGTAATTTAAATGCTTTTTAAATGTTTTTGTGTGTGTGTGACAGCAGTTTGCACCAATTCTGTAGAATGGCCCATATACAAGTTTTATTGGTTGAATATTATTATTCATTTCCCATAACCTAATTTAATAATACAGCAGACAACAGTCCAGCTGTGCTCTTTCTTATCAAATAATATTTCTTCATCTTTTTCTATATTTTCAGCCAACAAAAGATGTCACCTTTATTGCCAGTCAAAGGAAACAGGTGACGTGGCTTACATGAAGCAGCTGGTGCATGATGGGACAAGGTGTTCTTACAAAGACCCGTATAGCATCTGCGTGCGTGGAGAGTGTGTGGTAAGCTTTTGAATTTCACTATAAGTTTTATATTTCATAGTTGTATGCTTATTCTTTCAAATATTAAAACTGGTGCTAGTGTGCTAAAACTTCATTAGCACAAATTCAAATAATATTGCTAGTATTTTCACAGTAACGCCTCAATAATAGAATGGTGTGCAGCAAAGTAGCTCATTTTCATAACCACTTGTTTTAAACAAAAGTGAATATTTTTATAATAATATAACATTTGACTTTGCATAATTATTTAGTGTTCTACAACAAGAATGGCAGCAAATACATAATAATGAGATTTGTTTTTAGTAAAAAATAAAACATCAGTAGGACATTTTTATGAGTCATTTTCTCCCACCAGCACAGAAACGTATTTATTTTTTATAACTTAGTTATTTTTTATTTCCAGATTTTACTTTCTTTTCATTAAGATTAATCTACAAAACAAATCTTAATGTTGGTGTATAATGTCAGTGTTTCTAGTTGCTATGGCTCTGTTTTGGCACAACGCACTTAGTAGGTGCTCAGAGGGCAAACAAGTATCTTCTATTTTGATTTATTGAGTTTTATGCCTAATTGTGCCGCAAAACGTCTGGGTTACTTATGTAACCCCTGTTCCCTGAGGACAGGGAACGAGACGCTGCGTCCTGGCGGACACTATGGGAACTGCCTTCAGCATGACCGGTTCTGAAACAAGCTATAGAACAACGACAGTGAACTTGACACTGGCCGGCGCCAGCCCGTGACGTCATCAACAGGCGCCTGCTAGTATAAAAGCAGGTGCCTGAGAGCACAACACCATCTTTTTGTCGGACGGAGGTCTGTGCAGGGCCCGAGGCATGGCCCCGAGATGCAGCGTCTCGTTCCCTGTCCTCAGGGAACAGGGGTTACATACGTAACCCAGACGTTCCCTTCCGGAGGGAACTCTACGCTGCGTCCTGGCGGACACTATGGGAACGTTTATACCAACGCTGCCATGCCGAGGGATAAGTGATCAAACTGACTGAATGAGGAGTCAAGAAGGAAAATCACCCCTGCTTCAGCGAGAGTCGCTGGGGCCCAGTGACCTGCCACGGCTAGCTCGGCTACCTGTGCACGTAACTCTCAAGCGTGGAGGCCTAGTTAGGAAGCCTACTACACTTAGCTCTCTAAGTGATGGAGCTCATAAACGCCCTGACATAATGGGCGGAGTTTTAGGGAATGGAGGTCTCAGCAGAGCGAATGTCTGCTCTAGGGACCTGACAACATTTAGTGCTAACAGGTATAGGTGCTATACTCGACACTGGGGGTATTCAGTGAGGCTGAATAGCCTGTGCAACAAAAACTACCCGAGTAGAGCTTCTGCTCAGAGGGAATCTTCAGAGTGGAGATCTCATGACCTACCTACACTTGACACTGACGATGGTCTGTGAGGCTGAATAGCCTGTGCAGCAGGCCTGTCTAAGTGGAGATTTTCTGAGGAGTGGAGGCTTCAACGAAAGGAAGCCTGGCAACACTCTGCGCCTTCCAGAGAGCAACTCTAAGAATGGAGGTGCCGTGACACCTCTACACTCAAAACCTGGAGGTAGTCAGTGAGGCTGAGTAGCCTGTGCAGCAGAACTACCTACAAGGAGTTCAGAGGAGTGACTGCTTCAAAGGAAGCCAAGAAAGCACTCTGTGTCTTGCAAAGGAAAACTCTAAGAGTGGGGGTCTCGTGACCCATCTACACTTCAACACTGAGGGTAGTCAGTGAGGCTGAATAGCCTGTACAGCAGAACTACCTGAGTGGAGTTTCTGCAAAGTGGCGGCTTTGGTAAGAAGAAGCCTGGTACCACTCTGCACCCAGCAGAGGACGACTCTAAGGATGGAGGTCTGTGACCTATCTACACCCAATACTAGAGGTAGTCCGCGAGGCTGAATAGCCTGTGCAGTCGGACTGCCTACTTCTAGTGAATCTCTGGAGGCAACGAAGGACTCTGAGTGAGTCTAGAGAGTGGAGGCTTCTGAGAAGAAGCCTAACAACACTTCATAGAAGGAAGACTCTAAGAGTGGAGGTCTGATGACCTAACTACACTTCAACACTGATGGTAATCAGCGAGGCTGAGTAGCCTATGCGACAGTACCTAAGTGGAGTCTGGTGGCAATGTTCTGCGAGCAGAAGAAGGACTCTAAGAGTGGAGGTCCCATGACCTACTACACTTCAACACTACAGGTGTTCATCGAGGCTGAATAGCCTATGCTACAGTACTACCTGAGTGGAGTCTGGAGAGTGGAGGCTTTCAAGAGAGGAAGCCTAACACACTTCCGTGCTTAGCAAAGAAGAACTCTGAGAGTGGAGGTCTCATGACCTATCTACACTCTAACCCTGAAGGTAATCCGCGAGGCTGAATAGCCTGTACGACAGAATTACCTTCGTGGAGCTCTTCTGGAGAGTGGAGGCCGGGAGAGGCGTCAACACTCAATCCTGCTAGCAGTGCTATCGGGATTGGAGTTGGAAAAACTAAAAAGGTTTTGTACGAAACCAACTCAAGAAATGGGAACGGAGGTTTACCTGCGTGGCCCACACCGTAAAGAATTTAGAAAAGGACCCGCCAGTCGGGGAAGACCTTTACCACCAGTGTGGATTTGAGAAAAATGCGTAAACGCATTTACCACTCATGTGGATTTTAAGGAGTGCTCAAGGACTTGCGTGAGTAAACACCACAAATGTGGTTTTAAGTAGGTGCCCAGAGCATAGCGAGAGGATCACCAGACTGCAGTCTCTAGGCGATAGCAAAGCCTGAAAGCGGAGCTTCTGGAGAGGGGAGGCTTCAGCAGAAAGACTCTCTAAAGCGAGAGGAGGCCTACGACGCTCTCCTTAGGGAAACTCTTCAGAGTGGAGGCCTCAAAGTGAAACGCTCTAAGCGAGGGGAGGCCTGACTACACTCGACGCTCAAGAAATGGCAAATACTCACAGTAGAGCAAATAATGAAAAATAGCATTTATCACCTAGCTCTGTGTAGTGGAGGCTCCGAGACTGCATCTCTAGAGAGAGAAGCCTGCAACACTAGTTTTTTGGTGAGTGGAAGACAGCACTCCCCCAAAAAAATAGTCAGCGAGGCACCCATGGGCCTGCTAGCTGCTATAACTGTGAGAGTGAAGGTCTCAGTACTGTGGCTGTGACAGAGAGGAGACCTATTACACTGTGCTTATCAAAGGAGTTGAAAAAACTTAAGGGTTTTGGAACCAACTCGAAAATGGGCACGGAGGATTTCCCTGCGTGGTCCAACCGTAAAGGATTTGAAAAAGGACCCTGCCTTTACGGGAGGGAACCTTACCATAAGTATGGATTTTAGTGAAGTGCCTAAGTAGTGCACTTACCACTCACGTGGATTTTAGGGAATGCTCAAAACAACTTGCGTGAGTAATCACCACTAATGTGGATTTGAGGAGGTGCTCTAAGCGTTTTGCGAGGAAGACACCTGTATTATTCCCGGGCGATAGCAGAACCCGGAAGCGGAGCTTTCAGCGAGGGAGGCTTTAATGGTTACAGGCTCTCTCGAGCGCAACAAAGCCTGACGACGCTCAGCTGAGGAAGCTCTATCGAGTGGAGGCCTTGGTATGCACACCCTCTCGAGGAAGGGAGGCCTAACTACGCTCAACGCTTGTAGTGACAGGTCCACGAAAAGGGCTCATATACAGAAAAGTAGAGCTGCAATATTGTGTTTCGGCCTGTATTTCTGGAGAGTGGAGGCTTAACAGAAATACCTCACACAGAGGGAGCCTGGCGACACTCAAACCAATAAAAGCTCTCATGAATGGAGGTCTAAGAATGACCTGGCTACATTCAACGCTAAGAAGTATTATCTTTATATGTCTCTCTTTACAGAGGACTTCACAGAGAGGAGGCCTTCTAGGAAAGGCCTGCTACACTCAATTCTGGCGGATTGGGTTTTAGTCACAATACCAGAAAATAATTTAGCGAGGCCCAGAATGGGGCCTAACAGCCAAATATATAAGATTTCTACTTAAAAGCGGGGCTTTTTAAAGAGAGCGGAGGCTTCAGTAAAACATCTCTCTCTCAGAGAGGGAGCCTTGACGACGCTCTGTTCACCCTAACACACAAACTCCTAGGAGTGGAGGTCTCACATGTGTGTATATGAAAATACACAGGGAAGGTACCTGACTACACTCATGCAAAAAGAGTATTACTCTTAGCAGGGTTTGAGCGAGCGGAGGCTTCAGCAGAGCGATTTTTTTTTTTTTTCGCTTGAAGCAGCTTAACAACGCTCAAGAGGGTTTTTTATTACATATTCTCGTATGTATATGTATGTTGGATCATGTCTATACCAAGCTTACTCTAGCAGAGGTTTCAAACCTGGCAACGCTTAACCCAAGAGGGGATTTCTACGAGTGGAGGTCTCTACACACTGTTTTCTTTTATAAAACGAGGGGAGACCTGGCTACACTCGGCACTTGGTGGCAGTAGAACTCAAGAGGAGCTTGAAAACTGCAATAACAATCACCCAAGCGGAGCTGGTAGACAAAAGAAAACATACACATACATATTTGAATATTTTATTAAAAGTGTCTTTACTGTTCACATACCAGGCTATCAGATTGAGTATCAATCTCATCATCGGCCCAGCCCCAGAGTCTTTGGCGAGGGGGAAAAAGAAGGGGCAGGTAGCCGAACGGACGTGAGGGGAACCGGAGAGGAGACTCTAGGTGCCCGATCCAGGCCTGCCGCCACGCCGGCGCTGGATCGTCTCCCTTAGATCCCCTCTCCTATGCCGCGCATCACGCCTCCTCTGGGACCGACTCCTCCCGGGGGGAGGGCCCCGAGTGGCCACACTGGCGACCTGGCCTCGTCTCTGGCCCTTGGACCAGGACGGGCCTGGTTTTCCCCGGTGTTCAGGTGGGGGCGTGGACCGGCGAGGAATACATGACTTGAAAGCCGCCGAGCGCGCCTTCGCCTCTCTGAATCTCTCGACCACCGCCTCGACGGATGTGCCGAACAACTCAGATGGCGAAACCGGCGCATCGAGGAGAAAGCGTTTCTCTTTCTCCCCGATGTCCGCCAGGTTCACCCACAGATGTCTCTCTGTGGCCACCATAGCCGACATGGACCTGCCCACCGCGGTCGCTGTCTGCTTGGTGGCCCTCAGAGAGAGGTCTGTGGTGCGGCGCAGCTCAGCCACCTCCTCCGGGGAAAGCCCCAGACCACGGTCCAGATCTTTCAGCAGATCAGCCTGGTACGCCTGCAACACTGCCACCGTGTGCAGAGCAGCACCAGCCTGACCCGCTGCCGCATATGCCCTGCCATTCAGCCGAGATGTTTCTTTCAACGGCTTGGAAGGCAGGGTCGGAGCCTTCAGGATCGATGTCCCTCCCGCTGAGAGATAGTTCGCAAACGTCTGCTCAATGGGGGGCATCGAAGCATATCCACGTTCCGGCATTCCCTCGACATCAGCATAGTTCACATGCTGATGCCTGTGAATGCGGGCTGAATATGGCCTGTCCCATGCCCTCTCGATCTCTTTATGCAGATCAGGAAGGAATAGGAGGCTCACGGGAGTTGGTTTGTCATAGCCGGGAAGAAACCGCTCGTCCAGTCTACCCAGGGCGGCCTCTTCCCTAGCGGGCTTCCACTGAAGGTCTAAACGGGTAGCCGCGCGGTCCATGACAGACATCAACTCCTCATATGCGGGGCAGGGAGGCTGTATGGACTCAGAGAGCTCATCTTGTTCCATCTCAGCCTCCTGCTCGCCCTGGCTTGAAGCCAAAAGAGCACTCGCTGCAGGATCGGAAGATGTGAGAGATAACACATCTTCCACTAGCAGCGCGTCCTCGTCTCTGGCTGACGGGCGCGAGAGACTAAGCCCTCTCTCAAACTCGTCAGCCAGCTCCACCTGTGATCCCCACGATCTCAGCCGCGGGGCAGCCTCAGCTGCCGTGGGACCGGAGCCGCGTGGGGCGGATGGATGTCCCAATTCCCTCGAGAAAAGGGACAAACGAGAACGGAGTTTCTTCATGGTGAAACTCTCACAGTGGACGCACTCCGTTCCTTCTTACGGAGCGTGCGTGCTCTTCACCCAAACACATCACACAGAGGTCGTGTGCGTCATCAGGTGTCAGATTTCTCTGACACGGATCCGCACACTTCCTAAACAGTTTTCCTCTAGGCATCGCTATACTCACTCGCTAGAACGGAGGACTCTGAAGACAAAAAGATGGTGTTGTGCTCTCAGGCACCTGCTTTTATACTAGCAGGCGCCTGTTGATGACGTCACGGGCTGGCGCCGGCCAGTGTCAAGTTCACTGTCGTTGTTCTATAGCTTGTTTCAGAACCGGTCATGCTGAAGGCAGTTCCCATAGTGTCCGCCAGGACGCAGCGTAGAGTTCCCTCCGGAAGGGAACACCAGCATGCAGTGTAGAGAGACATTACCTAGTCTGATTTTTAAGTACTTGCTGCACTCACAGACTTGTGCTCACTAAAATGCCTGTAAGACCAATTTGAAACTTATGCCACACTTCTGAATAGATAAAAATGAGTCTGCACATATGATTAATTTTAATTGTGCAAGTGTAGGGAAATCTGTCACACTGTACAGCCTTGTTACTTTTTGTTATAAATTTGTGAGTTGCCTCTGTGGTTTGTAGCTGTGCAACTGACAGTGCGGTGTGTACAGGATAAGTGCCACTTCACAATAAATGGTGTTTGAGGAATGGATCTCTCTGGATGGGGTTGATAGAAGTACATTGATTTTTGTAGATGGAATGGACAATGAATAGTGATTAGCTTTGGGGAGAAAATGATTGATAGCGTGTCAGCTAGTGTACAGAAGCTTTAGGATTTATTTGTAGATATATATCACCTTTTTAAAAGTTTTGTTCAGCAAACTGCTGCAGCGTGTCTCATATTTGTCAATGTCATTTTGTACTTTCGAAAGAAACAGAACTGTTTCTTGGTGACACCTTTTTTCTGAGACTAAAATAGCAACATGGGAAATACTTCAAAACCATCACAAGCAGCTATATTTTTACCATATCATATGCAGACATATCCAAAGATGAAAGCTTGAAGTATTTCTGATAGCACCTCTTGTCTCTTTTCTCAGTGTGTCTTGCATATCCCTCTCCCTCTCTTTATCTCCCTCTCCCTTTTTTTCAGAAAGTGGGCTGTGACAGGGAAATTGGCTCCAATAAGGTGGAGGATAAGTGTGGTGTGTGTGGAGGTGACAACTCTCACTGCCGAACTGTGAAGGGAACCTTCACCCGTGTGCCTAAGAAAGCCGGTAAGACACTTTCCTCTTTCCTGGGCCACTGACGTGCAGTATTTTACTAATATGAGATGGTACTTTATTCTAGACTGCAGCCCTGTCATTAAGTTTCTGAGTCTCCAGCAAAGTGAAAATCCTGGAATGTTTTGAGTTTCAAGAGTTCATGCATTTATTATTCATATACGATGATATGATTATTATATTAGATATGACATCTTAGAAACACCAGATGTCTTTAATAGTTTTATGCATGTGTGATTTATTAATTAGCATTATTATTTTAGTATTCAAGGAGAAGTGTGAAAACTGCTTTTAATTATTTGTTAGCACACAAGTACTTTGCATAATCAAAGAGATAATCACCTCTTTTGTTTAAAAGTTCATTTTGGAGTTTTGAGTTTATTGAATTACAGTACCTGTTTGCAAATAATGGGAATGGGGTTGAAATTAGGTTAGGATTGGGAAAGGTCATGAAATCCTGAAGGAGAGGATTTGGATTTGATCTGGGAATGAGATCAGAGAAGTTTTATACAGTAGCAACAGAGAACAAAGGAGCTTGTATTTGGAATTCAGTCTCATTTGTTATATATATTCATAGAATTAAAAAATTAACAGTACTGTATGCAAGTAAGTCTCGTGTATGAGGTATATATAGGTTTATATTAACTTTTAATAGCCTATAAGTCTCAGAGAGACACAAACTGGTTCATTTTTAAGTCTTTCACTGAGTCTCCTGTGGTTCATTCAGTGAGTTTTTCAACATAAACTACTTTCTTTACACTGGGTTGTCATTTTGCATGCGCCTCTCAAGGCCCCTCCTTGACTCACATTTTAGGCATTTCCCTGATGCTGTATTGATATCTTTCATTTTTATTATGACACTCCTACTCTAATACAGAATGTAAGAGCAGTTTTATAGATTTAGAGAACACATTCACATATAAGGGTCATCTGCACTTTTACTTGTCCTTTGCATATATACATAAATGACCACACTCAAATGTCCATTAGACCCACTCAGTCTACATTCAGTCTTTATCAGACAAATTGGAGGTATTGCCAACATTTAGAGAATGCCATTCATAAAGAATCTTACAAAGAACCTCACAAGTGGAACAGCTGATGGCATACATGTCTAGCTTAACAATAGCAATTGCCAAACTGAATATGTTAATTCATACGAATTTAAGTGAAGCTGGCTATATGTTCATGGGTTATAAAAGCAGGCACATTTGTTGGAAAATGTCTTTCATGTCTGGCTTTCATTGGTCCTAATTGATGCTATAAAATTCAGACTTGGATTTACATTTACTGTATTATTTTCCTTGATCTTTTGGCATATAAGAGGTCATTGTACTAAAAACAGAGCTCAAAACTTTCTTGTAATGGCTTCTATTGAAGCCAGTCTGCCAAAACAACAAGTTTGTGGAATGTGCGACAAAGAAATGATCAGTATATAATTTAATGGTAGGTTTATTTGAACAGTGAAAGACAGAATAACAACAAAAAATCCAGACAAAATTCTAAATGGACAAAACATGACTTAGTACTTGACTTAAAACCCTTGTTGGCAATTACAGAGGTCAGACATTTCTTGTAGCTGGCCACCAGGTTTGCACACACCTGAGGAAGGATTTTGTCCCACTCCTCTTTGCAGATCTTCTCCATTAAGGATTCAAGGCTGACGTTTGGCAACTCAATCCTTCAGCTCCCACTTCAGATATTCTATAGGCTTAAGGTCTGGAGACTGGCTAGGCCACTCCAGGACCTTTATGTGCTTCTTTTTAAGCCATTCCTTTGTTGCCTTGGGTGTGTGTTTTGGGTCTTTGCCATGCTGGATACCCATCCACGACCCATACACATTTTCATTACCATAATTGAAGGTAGATTCACCCAAGATTTGATGATACATGGCCCCGTCCATTGTCCCTCTAATGCGGTGCAGTTGTGCTGTCTCCTTAGCAGAAAAACACCCCAAAAGCATAAGGATTTCACCTTTATGTTTGATGTTGGATATGGTGTTCTTGGGGACATAGGCAGCATTCCTCCTCCTCCTCCAAACACGGCAAGTTGAGTTGATGCCAAAGAGCTTGATTTTGGTCTCATCTGACCATAACACTTACACCCAGTTCTCTGAATCATTCAGATGTTCATTAGCAAACTTCAGACGGACCTGTACATGTGCTTTCTTGAGCAGGCACACTCCTTGTGGGCACTGCAAGATTTCAGTGCTTTGCGGCGTAGTGTGTTACCAATTGTTTTCTTGGTGACTATGGTCTCAGCTGCCTTGAGATTATAGACAAGATCCGTGTAGTTCTGGGCTGATTCTTCACCGATCTCATGATCATTGTTGTCACCTTCTCACCAAGCTTCTTGGTGGTGGTCTTGTAGCCCATTCTAGCCTTGTGTAGGTCTACAGTCTTGTCCCTGACATCCTTGGACAGCTCTTTGGTCTTTGGCCATGGTGGAGAGTTTGGAATCTGATTGATTCCTTCTGTGGACAGGTGTCTTTTATACAGGTAATAAACTGAGATTAGGAGCACACCCTTTTAGAGAATGCTTATAATGTCAGCTCGTGACCCTGTATAAAAGACACTTGGGAAACAGAAATCTTGCTAATTGATAAGGGATCAAATACTTATTTGACTCATTAAAATGCAAAACAATTCATAACTTTTATAACTTAAAAAAAAGTTTTTCTGGATTTTTTTTTTTGTTGTCATTCTGTCTCTCGCTGTTCAAATAAACCTACCATTAAAATTATAGACTGATAATTTACAAAATTGTAGAAGTAAGGTAGAATGAAGTTTGTACGAATTAGCCTGCTTGTAAAATACGTACAAATTGGTCATGAAATGGCACTGGCCCCACCCACTGATTTACACATCTAGTGTAAAAAATGAGAGATGGATGCAGGTCTATGCACAAACAAAACGATACACATTATTTGATTAACTTTATTTTTAATGACATTATTACAGACTGCATCAGTAAGAACTTGGTCCTTTGTTTACTTCATTTTACTACAGATTAATTTACAAACAAGCCACAATTTCACAGAAGATTTTCAGGAAGATTTAAACCAAAAGACGATGCTGTGCTGACAAATTGTTTTGGTCACTATTGCTTTATTTGTTATTACAGATTGTTTGCTATGTACTGAGTATTTATGTGTTTTTAACCTAAATCACAGCAGTGTGCATCTATGAAGGATGTAGGCTGTAAACATACACAACTGTTAGCCAAACATAGCAGTTAGTGTTTACTTCTGAGACTACAATCCGCCATGCCTATTCAAACCGAGCGTTCTGATAAGGAGGGTCAAAACAGGAAAACATTAAAAATGTACCTCAGAAAACAGTATAAAATAAAAAAACAAAAAGTTCATGACCCCTTTAGGATGCTTTTTGGGATCAGATCACAAATGGTTAGTGCCAAATTACAAATGTAAATGGAGTCCAAAACATTTTTTGGTCAGATTCTTAAAAACACATTCAAGTCATAGAGGGAATTTGAACATATCACATTTGTAGTTAAGCACATACTGTAATCTATTGGGATTCCTCACAGACCACAATGATCCCCTACCAACATGTCAAATTTTTATATACTAAATCAAGAGCTTTGTTGAATTTGTGCTGCTTTAGAAGAAAATATAAGCACATGAATATGTGGACATTTAGCTTTAAATGTTTTCAACAAAAGTAACATAGCAAATCACGATGTAAGTAAAACTTAGATACTTTATTAAGACCATCCCCTCCATTAAACCAATCGCAGGTGGTCACAGGAGACACATTTGAGACGTTACTACCAAGTATAAGCATTGATCTGTATCTTCACCAAAGGCAAATGTTACTTATAAACAGGTTCTAAGTGTGTACTGTCTGACCTTTCATTAGATTCCATAGGTAGCAGGGGATCAAAATCAATATTCTGAAAGCTAAATAGATACATGATATTAAATTAAGTTTTTATTGGAAGAATCTGTAAAAAAAAAAAAAAAAAAAACTACTTATTCCTGTTGCACATACTCACACACACTCACACACACATACTTTATCACAGCAATCCCACATGGTTATCTCAGTAAAAAACATGTCTCTCATGTGAATCAAAAGGGGAAGCTGAATAATATACAGAATGCATAAATAAGAGAAAAAAATACATGTCATGTAAAAAACTGATCTATTAAAAGAACAAACCAAGAACATTGAGATTTAGAGCCACTGGGCTGCTTGAGGAGGGAGGCGCTTGGCTCACCTGTAAACACGGAGAGAAAATAAACAACATTTTTTGCATTTATGAACTCACAAAGCTTCCCTCAGGACTCGCATTACCACTCAATCTCGACTGTCTACTTTGCATACAAACTGTGTATAGTTTCTCTTTAAACTCCCTCACTGAGTTTCCCAAAACATGCAGGAGGAGATCCTGGTTTTGTTGCAAGTCACTCTCCTTTCATATGTTCTGATTTCCATTATTCTGGCATTCAGTCGATCACGCTAATTGCAGATCAGCCAATCTCTTTTATGAAAGAAATGAAAGCATGGTGGTCGTCTAATTGGTTTCCTTAAGCAACCATCACTTTACTTTTTTAATGGTATTTGCTAGTTGTGCAGCCCTAGTGGGAGCTTGAGGCTTGCATTAGAATTAATTTATAAATAGATTCTCCCACTGTGCACACTGTAGCATTTTAAAACAAAGTTTTAATTACAGGATTAAAATTTTTGGATTTATGGCACACTGTCTGTCTTTGGCACAGTGTCTGGTAAAAGGTATTCAATTAAAGTACCTCAAGTTCCAGCCTGAAAATTTCCTTCCCAGCAAGGGTCCAAAGCATCATAATTTTATCAGATGGCCTAACAAAACTTGCAGGCACACTTGCTCTTCAATTCTCACTTTAATATGTTGAGTTTAGTGTAGGCCTGCAACAATTCCTCGATTCTATTTGAGTATTCGATTTAAAAAAAAATCCTTGATAGCATTTTGCCATGTCGAGTAATCAACAAAATACCAGAAGTGGCACATTCCACATATTAAACTCATTTTAAAATCATAATAAAGCGTTAATGCTATTAAGAATTCACAAACGCTACAATTTAATTAAATAAATATATGCGATGCAGGTTTAACATATGCGCTTTATTTACATGTGTTAATCCATTTAAAGTAAATGCTGCTCCACACAAACTGTTATCATTTACATGTATGTAGCCTCTCAAACTAAATCTCTGCATGTTGTTGTGAGTTTGGGTTTATTATAATGTTCATCTGGGAACTCAAGGTGCGCTATTTCATCAGATTTGTAAGGTAAATAATTTATAAATCTAGCAAGCACAGGATAATACATCACTATATTTCTCAATATACACGGTTTGATTTCCACATATTTAAGAAATGACAGTGTCTGTAGCTTTTCTATCATAAAGAAATGGCCAGTTATTAAAGAACAAGTGGACATTTAAATTAAATGTTATTTAGTCAATATTAAGCAAGGATTAGATCCAGTAAAGTAAAAAAAAACAATCGATAGGCCGTTGGCACCCTCTGCAGTCATTTGTTATAATGCGTAATGTACATTAGCTCTATTGTTTGTAATACATTATGTATTTTAACAGTTTTGTTTAATAAAATCATATGATTACTTGCTTTTGCTACTTTATTTGATCTTATTATTATTGCCTTGTTATTAAATATGTATTTTAAGTAATTTTAAAGGCTATTGTTCACTTTTTATTTTTTATTAGTCTATTTTTACTATGCTGTAAAAAGTTTTCCCGTTTCAACTTAAAAACGTAAGTTTAGCAGCTGCCTTAAAATTTTAAGTTAAATCAACTTAAAACTACAAGTCATTTCAACTCATGACAATAAAATGAGTTAAAATGACTTATACTTTGAAGTTGATTTAACTTAAAATTTTAAGGCAGCTGGTGAAACTGGTGAAAACATTTTACAGTGTACTACAAAAAATTAATTAGAATTATCCAATTAATTAATCATCAGAATAATCGATAGATAACTCGATTACCAAAAGCTCACGTGTTACTACCACAGTATAATGACTGACAGGACAGGTAAATTCATTTTTACTGACATATGGCCTGACAAAATCTCATCTAACCACAGTTCACTGTTTTACTACTGAAGCTCCTTGTCACCTGTACCTTTCCTGCACTTGTTTGAATAGCACCTGGAGCTGAAGTGGTGTTAAAGTGCGCATCCTAAAAGTCTCTTATTTGATGTTGTCATAATGAAATTCTGTGACTAAATAAATGCACTTCTTTGCCAAGAAAAAAAACAGAAGCAGCAGTTGTGAGTGGGGTGGCAAACCCTAGCCCTACCCCTTAAATATTTTTAAGCCCATTTAACTTAAAAAAAATAATTGCCTGTGTTAACGCGAACTTTTTGACAGCAATAGTTGAGTTATGTTAATATGTTGAGAGACAGTTATTTTAAGTTTAATGGCTTCACTGCACATCCCTGCCATGCAGTTTGGTATTATTGAAGCTAGTTCTTTACACCTGCACCTGTTCAGTCACTAGCAGTTCATGAGGATATATGAATCAGTTTTTTGGTCCACTGATGGCTTTTTAGTTAGAATCCTTCTGCCATTTCATCCACATTTACTTCTTTTCCAATTAGCTTTTAACTAATTATAATGTAGTTGACTTAATAGCACATACTGTAAGAATAGAACCAAAAGGAGAATGTATTAAAGTACATAATATTTCTCCATTAATCCTATTCATTTAACTTTGTAGTGTATTATACTTGTGATTAGAGAGGAAACCAAATCTTTATAATGGCCCTGAAAGGGCTGTCAATCCCTGCATATACATTAGCTCATTTAAATGCAGTGTGGGGATCTATACTACGTACAACCTGAAATACATCATTTCTTATAAGAATATTTAAGATATATGGTAATTTTAGCCGAAATATGGAAATCACATACTGAGGATAAATCTTCTTCAGAAACCATATTTAGCACAGTGGTTCTTGCACAGTGTTTCATTGCAGTCTCATCACATGTTTTCATATGACCTGCTATTTATAACCAACGTTGCATACAGATTTATACAATGACTATACAATGACGATAATGCACACTCATGTTAATGCACAATGAATGGCACAGATGGCAGGACAAATGTGTCTAATGGATTCAAGTGTGGGTTTGTGTTGCTTTTGAAAGACATGGCATATGGCATTATTGAGCTGATGTACATTATTATATAGGACCGTCTTGTTTTTGGCAAGATTCCTAGCTCTATTTGAGCCTTTCACATGTGCCTTCATATGTGTTATGAATGCAGAATGTGCAATTCCTTTAACTTTAATTATGATGTTGTCACATGTGTTGCTTGTGACAGTGAATGGATGTTTTATTCTGGCTCTAACCAGAATTTGCATAATGTTCAAATTCAGATTTTGTCATACAATGTGTCATAATGGGTGATTGTATGCTTTATATCACAAATTTGAATGACAATTCTTTACCCTCTACTTTTGTTATTATCATTACTACATTCAACTCATTGATTGCATGAACTAAATCAGCATTTTGACCTTTCTCTATCTAACTCTACCTTGTTTTATTGTCAACTGATCACTTTTCTAACAGGAAAAAAGTTAAGCAAGAGATCGCAAAAAGAAATCCCTGTGTTGGAAAACACAACCTGCAAGTATCCTATATTGTCTAATCCTAAACCTCTCTCCTGTAGTACTGCTGTGTTTTGCATTAACTGTAGCTTGTAGCTTTAAAGCAATATTCAGCAGCTGTTAGAAATTAAACTTTTTTGACTGCATCTGAAGAATTCTGTCAATTACCCCAGAAAATAACTTTTATTACCAGGCTTTGTTTATAAAACTCAAAGAAAAACCCATTACATTAATGTACTTACAGTGGATGCCCATAGGGCAAATGTATTGAATAGTAAATGCAGAAATGTGAAGGTCACATTTTGAATTATTGAAGTAAAATTGAATTATTCAGTAAAATTGATCTGTTTAATTCATCCTCTTGAGGTGTAAACCCTTGATTCTGCATTATCAATGAAATTCCTGTGTCACATTTGTTCCATGTAAACAGCATTTTGTGGACCGTTATAGATATCATAAAATTTAACTATTTAAACTTTTAACAACTTTTTAAACCCAGTAATTATGCAATTATATGTAATGTACCATCGATTTTAATTTGTTTAGTTAGTTTGCTTTGCTATACGTTATAGCGAAGCATCCACTGTAAGTACATTACTGTAGTTTTTTTTCCCTTTTTTACAAAATAAGGGAAACCTTAAAATAATTTTCTCTAATGATAGACTCAGAATCTTCCTTAAAGATTTGACTTAAGTTGGCCAAATACCAATTGAAGACTATTCTTACAGTAAAGAATAGTTAAAAAAAAAAAAAACATTGAAATCATTTACTCACCCTCATATAATTCCAAACCTGTATGCTTGTGTTTCTTCTGTGGAACTGTGAGTAAGTGTCCTGGAGATCTTAATCAAAGAAGTCCATATTTCTAATTTAGAAAATGTATAATATATAAATATCATGAAACCAAATAAATCTAATGGGAATAGTATATAAAAATGCTCTCTCCTTTCTCTCCCTCACACATATAGTGTACCACATCCCTCCTGCTCCATCATAACACACCGACCATTTTTTCTGTCCATCTTCTTTAATCTCTTCTCCTCAACCCTATTTCTTTCCTGCTCCTTTTAGGCATGCACTCTAACCTCATTTGAACTCTATTAGGATTACCCAGCAGTCCCATCTTTCTCTGTCAGTGTCTTCCTGCCCATATTAATCGGTGATAAAACCTCCCAGCAGACATAGTCTTAAGTGATTTGATCAACCACTGCAACGATTAGACTCCCAGCCACCTTTTTACGTCACACTCGTGTCTCAGACAGGTGCCATGCTGCTAGAGACCGGCTTGGGTTTAGAGGCATTTAACATGTCAATGACAAAGAGTGCAGGGCAAAATGACGTAACAAACCTTTTTTATCCTAAAGGGAAAACAAGAGGAGCCTTCTTGCTGCCGAAAGGAGCTCGCAATGTGTATCTGAATAAAACAGAGGATTCTAGAAATGTGATGGGTGAGTGGTATCATGCTTTGCAGAGGAATGGGCATTGATAGAGAAGGCAAAGTTAGTGTTTTTGTGTTCTTGTGTTGCAAAATGACTCAAGGCGCTGCCATTCAGCATCCTTTTTAATTAGCCTTATATAACAATAATTCACAGCCTTCATTTTCGCATGACATTGAGCTTCTGGAGGATACATCATCTATTCACATGGGTGTGAATGTATGAGCTGAATGGATTAGGAACCTTCTGTCATGTTTTGATGTTTGTCTCGTAGGCTTGATGGACAGTTGCAATAGTCTAACTGTTCAAATCTGAAAGCTTTAGTAATGTACTTCTGTAGAAATGCCTTCTAGTGATGCCCATCTCTGCAAAGATCAAACCGTAGTAACTTCTTAGCTAACTAATTGCTTCTGCCATCTCTCCCTTTTGCCTTTTTCCACTATCGCAAAGGTTACCTAAAGATGTTTCACATTCCTCCTGGGGCTAGACATGTGATCATACAAGAAAATGAGGCTTCTCCTCAAATTCTTGGTAAGTGATATCTGTCCTTATGTTACTCAAGCTGAACAGCAAGAAGACCAAATGCATGTTTATGTATTCTGTGCCTGTTCTGGGTAGCTGTGCTTAATGGATTCATATCACTACAATACATATCCATTGCACCAATGTATTCACATAAAAGAGCTTGTGCATTTGCCTGCAAGTGCATTAGACAGAATAGACTCACTGATTTTAGAGACAATCACTGTCTACGACAATTTGCCTGTGGCATTGTGATCCTAAAACCAGAAAGAGAATGGGCATTTTCATGCCTTGGGTTCATTTTGGAATTTGAAAGTGGGTTTTAGAATAGAGGCTTTTGATTTAAGAGTAGTATCACGTTTCATGTTTTGTTCCACAACATAAAGAAGCTAAAATATGCATTTTAAAACCATGTTGTGGTTTTAATGCAGAAGTTGCTATAACTACCCAAAGCGTGCTTTGATGAGTCAATGAATGTTAATGTTGTACAACAAAACATGACTCTTTCTGTAGCTTATAGGTCCACTCCACTTTTTTTTGCGAATAGACTCATTCTCCAACTCCCCCCGAGTTAATAAGTTGATTTTTACCGTACTCGTCAAGTCAAGTCAAGTCACCTTTATTTATATAGCGCTTTTAACAATACAGATTGTGTCAAAGCAACTTCACAATATTTAAACAGCACAATAGTGTGTAAGTAACGCATTATTGTAAACAATCAATTTTCAGTTAAAGGCAGTTCATCAATGAATTCAGCGATATCATCATCCAGTTCAGTTCAAATAGTATACGATATCGCTGGAAAGTGTCCCCAACTAAACAAGCCAGAGGCGACAGCGGCAAGGAACCACAGGTGACAGAATTGGAGAAAACAACCTTGGGAGAAACCAGGCTCAGTCGGGGGACCAGTTCTCCTCTGGCCAGATGAAACCAGCAGTTTGTTACAACGTCAGATTAACTCGTACATGATATAACTACAGAAGAGTTTTAAATGGGAAAAATATCTAAACTTGTTGGTCATTTTTGAACGTGATGTTATTGGTCTAATAGGATTCAATGATCTATGCTAAGCTATGCTAAAAGTGATATCGCCAGAACAGGAAAACAGCTGAATGGATTTCAAAATGGTAAAACTTAACTTATTAACTCGGGGGGAGTTGGAGAATGAGCCTATTTCCAAAAAAAGTGGACTGTACCTTTAAACAGTATAGAACGCCACTAGCAATGCTAAAGCTATGGGTTTGGTTTCCAGAAAAAGACAGAACTGCTCAAATGTGTGCTTAAATGCAATTTAGGTTGCTTTGGATAAATGCATCTGCCAAAGGCATGAGTGTTAATGTAAAAGAAAGTTTCTTAAAGTGATGTTAACCACAGGCTTTATTAAACTCATAAATCAAAAGTGCTATTCTAGAAACCCATTACAAATCCTGAGACAACCTATGCTTTATGGGTTGACCTGCTAATTCACATTTTGATGGAGAAGCTCCGTTTGCCATTGAAATGTGAGCATTACTCCATTGCATTTCTGGGCTTTATGCTATATTAATACTGGAGACAGTTACAATGCAGAATACGAATGAAAGTCAGTTTTTAGTGCTAGTTCTTACTTTTTCAAAAAACGCTTGCTTTCTTTGAGCAACAGTAAGAAAAATTTGTCTTGAGCTTTACAGTGTCCCTTCTATCTGCAGAGTTAAAAGACGGAAAGACAAATACATTGATTGGCCCATTTTCTTTATTCTATTCATTTTGAAAAGTCAAAACTGACAGCAATTATCACTTTGTAATGCACATAACTGAACAAGGTGCTTTTATTCCAACAATATTCCCCTTTTTATAAGTGTTTCTCTATAAATTTGGGTGTTTGAATATTACTCCTCGGTAGTTGAACTTTTAATTAAACCTAACCTTATTTTAATTAGCTAGATAAGCTGTTCAGTGACTTACTTTACTGCCCCAGTTAATCTTCCAAGAAGTCTTTCAAAGGTAATTCTATTTCCAGTTATCCATACATTTAACTTAACTTATTGCAATAATTAGATTTCTGCTATAGTATATAATATAGTATATACTTATAGCTTACAGTAGGTATGTATCTGTCTCCATTAGATTTGTTAGATTTATTATTAAGATTAAAAAAAACATTTATTTGCATGGTAATTGAATGATTTAAATCATGTATGTTACATGTAAATTCAGTCTATTCAGTTCAGTCTATTTTCAGTCAAATGAGCAGGACAAATTAGCCATTTTTATTAAAGAATAATTCACACAAAAATTAAAATTCTTAAAATTCACTAAAAAAGTGACTTTCCTTCCTTTAAAGATCACAAGTAAAATATCTCTGGAAGCCCTTTTTTTCTTGCAATTCTGAAGTTTTTTCTTGAAATTTTGACTTTTTTCTCAGAATTGTGAGATATAAATGCAATTGCAAGTTTAAAAGTAAAAATTGCCAGACTAGAATTCTGAATCTCAGAACTGTTTATATTTTACAAATTTACAAATAATTTAATAACACGCAATTGAGAGTTATAAACTGAGAACACATCAGGACTTTAACCTCTTAATGCAATTGTGAGTTTATATCTCAATTCTATGAAAAAAGGTTATATCTCACAGTTCAGACTTTTTTCTTGCAATTCTGACTTTTTTCTCAGAATTGTGAGACATAAACTCGCAATTACAAGTTATAAAGTCAGATTTGTGAGATATAAACTTGCAGTTCTGAGAAATGAAGTCAGAATTGAAAGATATAAAGTCACAATTCTGACTTTTTTCTTGCAATTCTGATTTTATTTCTTAGAATTGAGAAATAAACTCACAATTGCGTGTTAAAGGGTTCCAATTTTGAGGGGGAAAAAAAGAATGATGTGTTCTCAGTTTATAGCTCGCAATTGCATGTTATAAAGTCCGAATTGCGAAATTAAGATTTGTAAAATGTAAACTCGGAACTAAATTCTGAATTCTCGTCTTACTTTATATCTCACAATTCTGGGGGAAAAAGTCAGAATTCTGATTTTTAGATAAACATGAAAAAAGAAACGAAAACTTATTATGCTAAATGTGGGAAATCAAAGGTCAATTTTGATTTCATTGCATCAGATCTTCCGCACAGTCCTGCCTCATACTTTATCCATTATTATTATTTTAACATTCTAGACAGTGTACTTTAAAGTTAATGTTCTGGAAACTAATCTTATTTTTCACAATACAAGTGACATTTGATGACTTGCAGCAATGGTGATTGTCTTGATGTGTGTGCAGCTTTCCTTGTAATCACCATTGACATTCAAGTGAATGACCAACCAATTGCTCTCATGCTCTGAGCCAGACTGTGTCACTACTTATACATGTCATTATGTCATTGTGTCACACAGTAGTTCAACAGCATATAATACTAGCATCTTGTTTCTGAAAAAAAAAGCTGAAAAGAAGCTTTTAGACATTGAAATGGCAAAGTAAAAAGCTCATTGTTTTGACAGATAATTGTCTGATTTGATGGCTGATACAATGGCTCAATTGAACAGAGTGATCCAGATCATTCTGTTAACTTCATATCCCTGAACTGTTGAAGAGTTGTAATTAATCACTGATTGCAGCTATCAAGAACCAGGCAACCGGACATTACGTTCTCAATGGCAAGGGAGAAGATGCAAGATCTCGGCGCTTCATCGAGATGGGAGTGGAGTGGGACTACCTCATTGAGGACGATGTCGAGACTCTTCACACTGATGGTCCACTACATGATGCAATTGTCATTCTGGTAAATACAACTTTCTTAAATCAAATTTTAGGCTTAAAATGAGATATGAAATAATGTAATAAATATAACTATTACCATTGCTAGACATATAGGCAGAATTTTGGCCAATAATTGTATTTTTATTTATTTATATTTAGTTTAAACCAATACTGGATATTTAATTTTGAGCCTGGCTTCCGCCATTTTAACATCTGAAATATTTTTGCTGTCATCTGATGTTCATTTAGTTACTATTTAATAACACTAGTAAAAATGAATATTTATTTGAATACTATACATTATAATGCCATGATGCTTAAATTACCATTTAAATTATTTATTTTAGTTTTCAGAGTTTATTGTTTATTGTATTATTTTAAGGATACATATTTCATGAAAATATGTAACCTTAATGAGCAGAATATGTATGAACATTTTAAGGCCGTGTTCACACTTGCCGTCCTTTTCCAAACTGCCAGCGTCTGTTTTACATTCTAATCCTATGGAGTAAACCGTCTTTTCAAAAAAGCCCTAGCGCTTTTTTTAAACGCCACCGCCGGCATCTTTTTCTGCAGCTCAGAGCGTCTTTTTAAGTTGAAAAAAGTTGAACTTTTTTGAAGAAAACACCCTACGTCAAGCGCTTTTTTGACAGCTGACCAATGACAAGCGAGTAGCGGGACCTATCATTTCCATAACAACAAAAACAACAAGAAAAAAATGGAGAAGTTGCCGGTAGATAAACTTATCGTACTAGTTTCGGAGCACAAGGAGTTGTATGATATTAGTAAACAACTCTATCGTAATATACATCACAAAGAGGCTCTTTCTCGACATTTCTTCACCACACAGCACTACGCTACTGTTGCAGCTGTTGTTATAGCAACAAAAGACGCACTCGGCTGCTTTTTGTAACAGAACACTGCCAGCTTTTTTTTTTACTAAAAAAACGCCCTAGTCAACTTTTTCTTGTCAAAAAAGACGCCAAGTGTGAACACGGCCTAAGGCATGATTTTATAGGCATTTCCCTTTTCAACACATTTACTTTATGTCTTTATGTGAAAAACTGAAATTTAAGGTGTGTGTGTGTGTATATAGAGAGGGGAAAAATTATTTGATCATCTGCTGAATTTGTATGTTTGCCCACTGACAAAGAAATTATCAGTCTATAATTTTAATGGTAGGTTTATTCGCCTCTTAGGATGAATCGCTTGTTGTTCTCCCCAATTTTAAGTCGCTTTGGATAAAAGCGTCTGTCAAATGAATAAATGTAAATGTAAATGTTATTTGAACAGAAAAAGACACAATAACAAAATTCCAGAAAATCTCATTTAAGCCCTCTAAATCGTAATCGAAACGAATCATGAGGTGCCTAGCGATTCCCACCCCTAGCTTTGGGGGTGTTTTTCTGCTAAGGGGACAGGACAACTGCACCACATCAAAACACACGGCCAAGGCAACAAAGAAGTGTCTCAAGAAGCAGGACATTAAGGTCCTATAGAAAATCTGTGGAGGGAGCTGAAGGTTTGAGTTGTCAAATGTCAGCCTCGAAACCCTAATAACTTGGAGAAGATCTGCAAAGAGGAGTGGGGCAAAAATCCCTCCTGAGATGTGTGCAAACCTGGTGGCCAACTACAAGAAACGTCTGGCTTCTGTGATTGCCAACAAGGGTTTTGCCACCAAGTACTAGGTCATGTTTTGCAAAGGGGTCAAATGTACAAAAGCAGGAGATCAAAGTATATTTTTTCACTGTGAGTATACAGTATATAAAGGAAAAGGAGGAGGTGACGTCAAGTATGGTGACCCATACTAGGAATTTGTGCTCTGCATTTAACCCATCCAAGTGCACTCACACACACCGTAACACACACCTGGAGCAGTGAGCAGCCATATTGCTATTGCTGCGGCGCCCGGGGAGCAGTTGGGGGTTCGGTGCCTTGCTCAAGGGACTCACCTCAGTCGTGGTATTGAGGGTGGAGAGAGCGCTGGTGATTCACTCCCCCACCTACAATCCCTGCCGGACCTGAGACTCGAACTCACAACCTTTGGGTTACAAGTCCGACTCTCTAACCATTAGGCCTGTTTTTTTTTTTTTAAAGGAGAATAGGGTGAATGCCCACCCGTAGTCAGCAGGGTACAAACCTGCGCGGGGAGACCCCAATGGATTTCAAGCCCATCGCCTTAACCTCTTGGCCACGACTACGCCTGTATATATATAGGCACAATAGGCACAAAGACTATATATATATATATATATATATATATATATATATATGTGTGTGTGTGTGTGTGTGTATATACACACATTTTAGATGTACATATAGTCTTTGTGCCTATTGTGCCTACTGTGTCCTCCTTATGTTCTCTCTTATCACTTTCTTTATTCATGCTTCTAAGAAGGTGCAACATGGTTCAAATTTAGTATTTACCCCTTTGTCAAAGGCTAGTTGCGCAGCAACATATATATTCCCTCTGATTTCCTTAATTGAGTTCAGAACTCAATGGGATGTAAATTGTTTGGTTGGCCATAGCAACCACTGTGTAATTTACATGTAATTTTCTCTAGTTGCATGTGAGCAAGGAATGAACGCCTCTCTTCACATTCACAGATGTTCAAAGACAAAGAGGCGATATGCATTTCCTTCCCTTTTTGGTATTTAAACTTTCAGTATTCATTCTTTGGTTGGTAGGAAGGAATTATGGAATAATTATGGATTATGCTGAACAGTCCATCATTTAAATAAGTATGTTAATGAAAATGCAAGGCTCGCTAATCATGACTTGCCATGGCAAGATAAAAATAGAATGAGGCTAAAAAACTACAGCACTGCAGAGTGTGAAGTAGAGTAAGCACAGTCTTAGAAGAGTTTGTGTTTGTGTGTGATACATCCAGAGAGCACTACACCTCCTCCACACACAGTACATGCTGTTGCTCATCATGCCTCACAATATACTGTATACAAAGTCACAGCTGATGACAGTCGATTTTTCCCCCATGTTCATCAGAAAATCTAGACTCAAAGCGGCACAGTTCTTTTCCCTTATGGACATTTCTGACAGAAGTGTAAAGCTGACATTTGCAGCTTTTATTTTTCAGAAGTTGTTTGTGAATCTGATCCACATATATACGTTACTAACACAGATTGTTGAGGGACATCAATGAGTTTAGCAGTTGTTATGCAAAAATTATTACATTTACATTTACATTTTACATTTATTCATTTGGCGGACGCTTTTATCCAAAGCGACTTACAATTGGGGAGAACAGCAAGCGATTCATCCTAAGAGTCAGATCGAAGCGGGAAGTGCTCGAAAATACCATACATCAGGCATTGTTATATGAGTACATGCTATAAAGACAAGATCAAGAAAGATTTTTTTTTTTTTTTTTTTTTTTTATTGGGTCAGATAGATTTGAAAAAGATGGGTTTTTAGCAGTCGTTTGAAAACTGTTAAGGAGGCAGCATTCTGGATAGGTGTGGGAAGAACGTTCCACCAGGCAGGAACAGTGACCGAGAATGTTCTGGAAAGTGATTTCATGCCTCTCTGTGGTGGTACAATGAGGCATCTTTCACTAGAGGATCTCAGACTTCTGGAAGGAGTGTAGATGTGTAGTAGTGAACGGAGGTAGGCAGGTGAAGAGCCGGTGACTGTCCTATATGCCAGCATCAGTGTCTTGAATTTGATGCGTGCTGTAATCGGTAGCCAGTGCAGGGATATAAAGAGAGGTGAGACATGGGCCTTTGTGGGCTCATTGAAGACCAGCCGTGCTGCTGCATTCTGAATCATTTGTAGAGGTCTGATTGTACATGCTGGAAGACCAGCTAAAAGAGCATTGCAGTAGTCCAGCCTAGAAATAACCAGGGCCTGGACGAGGAGTTGTGCAGCATGCTCTGTTAGGAAGGGCCTGATCTTTCTGATGTTGTACAACGCAAACCTGCAAGATCGAGCAGTTTTAGCAATGTGGTCTTTGAAAGTTAATTTGTCATCAAAGATTACACCAAGATTTCTGGCTGAAGTCGATGGGGTAATTGTTGATGAACCTAACTGGATGGTGAAGTCATGCTGTAGAGTTGGAGTGGCAGGAAAGACAAGGAGCTCCGTGTTTGCCAGATTGAGCTGTAGATGGTGCTCCTTCATCCATGCAGAGATATTCGCCAGGCAGCCTGAGATCCGTGCAGCTACCGATGGATCATCTGGTTTGAATGAAAGATAGAGCTGTGTGTCATCAGCATAGCAATGGTAGGAAAAGCCATGTGCCTGTATGATGGGACCCAGAGATGTAGTGTATATGGAGAAGAGGAGAGGTCCAAGAACTGATCCCTGAGGAACCCCAGTGACCAGTTGATGAGTTTTAGATACCTCACCTCCCCAGGCCGCTCTGAAAGACCTACCAGAGAGGTAGGATTTGAACCAGTGAAGTGGTGTCCCTGTGATGCCCAGCGATGAGAGGGTCGACAGGAGGATCTGGTGATTCACCGTGTCAAAAGCTGGAGATAGGTCCAACAAAATAAGTACTGATGATTTGGAATCAGCTTTTGCAGTCCGCAAGGATTCAGTGACAGACAGTAGCGCAGTCTCAGTTGAGTGACCACTCCTGAAGCCTGACTGGTTAGCATCCAATAGGTTGTTCTGAGTGAGAAATAAAGATAGCTGGTTGAAGACAGCTCGTTCCAGTGTTTTTGCTATGAATGGAAGGAGGGAGACAGGTCTGTAGTTGTCAATGAGTGAAGTGTTAAGTGTAGGTTTTTTGAGCAGTGGGGTTACCCGGGCCTGCTTAAATGTAGTGGGGAAAGTGCCTGTTATTGGTTGAAGATTATTGGTTGAAGATTACTGCAATTCACCAATCAGAATCAAGTATGGTATAGAGAAATGTATTGTTTTTCCTTCTGAAGAATTAGTGAGCATATGAGTCCCTCAGTTGTCTTCAGTGTGAAAAGATGGATCTCAAAATCATAGTCATTGTTGAAAAGGGTTCAAATATGCAAAAATGCTGAAAAATAAATACTACAAAATACTAAATACTAAATAAAATAAACATGCATTTTGTATGATCCCTCCAATTTTTACAAAATAGTTTTTCAATCTCTTATTTTTCAGCTCTTTCATTGTGAGTCATTTTTTTACAAAATTCATTCACAAGGATTCTGCATCCTAAGTCAAATTTTGTGCTGACTGAGCTACAGAGCAAGCTTGTTATGCTTGGAAAACGAAACATATGGAGCTATGTACAAAAATTATTACAAGTGTTTGCTTTTTTACCACCTCTAGTGTTCATTTCAGTTGTTAACCGCAGTGATATGTACTTTTCAGTACGAAAAAGTGAAAAAGTTCCCACAGCTACGATTTTGTCATGAGATCAGGTTGAAAACAACTCAACAAAATGAGTAAAAAATAATTGTTGCATACACGAATTTAATTTATGCAGAATTTCTTTATTCAATTAAAGCTTTGTCTAGGAGAAACAGCTGAGATACTAAATACATTAATTTTAAAAATTGCTTTCTATGAGTGGTCAGAGAAAAGAGTTTTGTTAATCATGCTTAATAAAAGCTTAATCATGGCATCTTTTGTAGAGGCCTTTAGCCTGTGATAAACTTTAAATGGTGATGTGATCACTGTTTTGAATGAGATATACGCTGTGGGCATCAACCTTTAAAGTAAAAAAAAGGTAAAATTTGGTTGGTAGTCATTTTGTATAGCAACACAGAAATATGTTCATCATTTTTAAATACGTAAATGTTTTTATGTACTTTTTAGAATTTAGAAATGGGAGGTTATGTTGGTTCATTTCTCTTTACAGTCTTGCTTCAGGCCAGTCTTATAATTTAGCCCCCTCGCTTGAACTAATTTCAGGTCATGCCACAACAGTTTGGCTAGATTAAGTAGAAGGCTTTGACTGGTCAAAGCCCAACCGTTATACATCCACTTTGCAATTACACTTGAATATTTCCTTGTTTAAAATCTTTTTGTGTGGTATGACCTACTTTTTTATAAAGCATAAGCTTATGGAAAGACATATTGACATTTGTGATAAAATGTATTACTGTAGTCTATAATTCATCAGTTCTTTAATGACCACAAGCCATCTAAGGTCTCAGGCTGCCATGCCATTGTTTAAATGAAGTAATTGGTTCTGCTAAAATTATTTGACTTGAATGCTGTGATTTTTCTCTTTAATATCCTCCCATGCCCCACAAGGTAAATTTATGAACACCAATGTCAGCCAATTTAGAAAATACATCTTTTTTTCATCTAGATATTTAGATGTGTTTTAAGCCTTGTTTGCGTAGAAGTCAACAACCTAGACAGAGAAAAAACAATGTTGATTGTCTTCCACTTGGATATTATTAGTGGCCAGTATTTTTAGTAATGATGTTGTCACATTTACACCCACACACAAATTTGTTTCTGATCAGTGCATGATTCATACGAATGCTATTTCAATTTACACTTACTATTTCAATTTACAATGACAAATGGGAATGTAATCGGTAGACAAAATACACTGCCTGATATGTTTAATCACATACTTTTCATTAGTTGTTACTATCTCAAATTAAGGCCAAATGAATGCAGGGATTCTACCATTTTAATGGGTTCACCACCTTTTTCTCACCATCACAAAATGCAAAAATGACTTTGAATAAATTTAAAATTGCATGTGCTGACTTCTGAATGCTATTGTCTGTCTTCATAATTATTTTATGTCAGGTTGCAGACATATTAAGAAACTAAGAATCATTATGATAATATAAATATCTAAAGCACGCATGAAATTGCGAGTTACAACAGAAGTAAAATGAATGCAAAATTAGTCGCCCTTGAAACAACTCACAAGCATGTGGTGTAAAGCTTGTCACGCTTGTTTCGTTTTTCAAATGTAATTAAACCGATCCTCGTCTGAGTCATTTCGCACAGAGGGCAACACGTAAATCTGCATACTCTTACATATTCATGAACAAATGCTAAATCCCTGCGTACACAACCAAATGCCTGTGAATATCACTTTGCGATTTCTGAAACTTTGATCTTATTCTTTCTCATCTTCATTAGATTATACCTAAAGACAACGAGACAAGGTCCACGCTAATGTACAAATACATCATCCACGAAGATTCAGTGCCCCTTAACAACAATAACGTCATTCAGGAGGACACATATGAGTGGGCTTTGAAGAGCTGGTCACAGTGTTCAAGACCTTGTGCTGGAGGTAATGTTTACTTTGTATGATCTTTCAGCTTTTCTAGGTTACTCAGATATATACATTTATTTGTATAGCACTTTTCACAAAGCACAGTATTTCAAAGCAACTTTTTTTGAAAATCATGACTTTAACATTTAGATTATCTTAATGTTGTTCATAATATAATGTAGTTTACATTTTGCACTGATGCAATGCAATCAAGCTGTTGAACTGAGATTTGCTGTCTAGTATATATTATAGCCATATGTGAGTATACTGTATGTATGCATTATGAAACGGGTGTTAGATATGTGACCCTGTGACGACAAAACCAGTCATAATTAGCATGGGTATATTTGTAGCAATAGCCAAAAATACATTGTATGGGTCAATTATCAATTTTCTCTACCGTGAATATATCAAAACTTAATTTTTGTTTAGTAATATGCATTGCTAAGAACTTCATTTGGACAACTTTAAAGGCAATTTTCTCAATATTTAGATTTTTTTGCACCCTCAGGTTCTAGATTTTCAAATAGTTGTATCTCGGACAAAATACTGCCCTATTCTAATTTTAGAATTTTGTTCTGGCCACCCAGATTGTTAATGACTGGTAACATTATGCGTTTCTTTTTGCTCTTTTATTTTATTTAATCTTTAGGATTCCAGTACACCAAATATGGGTGTCGTAAAAAAGGTGACAACAAGATGGTGCACAGAGACTATTGTGACGTCAACAAGAAACCCAAACCTATTCGAAGAATGTGTAACTTACAGGACTGTACGCAACCACAGTAAGTCGAATTTAAACTGTTTATTTTCGCCATTTCAGTGAGAAGGCAAGGTTACTTTGAAAATGTAAAAGGTTACAGATTACAAGTTGCCCTGTTTAAAAATGTAGTAAGTAGTGTAACTATTGCCATTACTTTATTAAAGTAATGTAACTGATTACACTTGATTACTTTTTGATTACTTTTCTGAATTTAAATTTCTATTTTTTTCTAAATTAATCATTTTCAAACATTTAAAGCAAGCAAGGTTACTCAACACTGATTACTGTCAGACTGTCAAATCCTTCATTAAAAGTCCTTAATTATAATAATTTTAAAACGGCCATCACAAAATCAGACTTAGCATCTCTTTTTACTTTGAGATTGACCTGATGTTAAATACTGAATAAAAATCATAAGATTTATTTTAATAGCTATGATACTATTTTTTGAAATCAAATTTTTGCATAGCTACTGTATGACAGGAAACACTGGCATCTAACAATGCCTTAATTTAAAAAGCAAAGCATATACACTAACCCAAATAGGAAATAAAACTGTTATTGAATGAACATGTGTACTATTATGTCTTGAACTCCTGAAACATTGATGTAACCCCTTTGTAATCATTACCATTTTATAAGTAACTGTAATTTAATTACACACTTTTCTTAGTAACTGTAACAGATTACAGTTACATTTATTTTGTACTTAAATTATATAATTCCATTACATGTGACTAGTTAGTCTTCAAAACTGGCCATTTTTTGCCTTTATTGTGATAGAATAGTGTAGAGCAGACAAGAAGCGAAATGGGATAGAGAAAGAGGGATGGGATCAGGAAAGGTCCTTGATCCAGGATTCAAACTGTTTTTAAGACTTCTCACAATGACTGTAGTATTTTTCACTGAAATGAAAGCTAGTGGTGTGTCACAGTACAGTATTTGATTTCTTATTTCATTGTATTTAACCCAATATAAACATCACTAAATAATGTAAAAGCACTCATGCTCCCCCATTCTAACTCGGAGAGCTTAGAGCTGGGTTTTGATTGCTTTATACCATTGGGAGGTCTTGCTTCATTCATTTCTCTTGTCAGACGCTATGAAGAAATCTCAGAGTGTGATTGTGCATGTATGTTTCATAGCTGGGAATAGTTTGCCTCAGCCTGTAGTTTCTACTGAACATATAGCCTTGGATGACTTTTCTAAAAGAAAATCAGAAATGTATTTGTAACTGCTTTTATTCTGTTTTTATTCAACACGTGTCCATGACCTGCTTTTATGATTAACACAAGGAATGTGTATATACAGTATAAGACCTTTCTATGTCAGCCTACACAAGTCACTAGAGCACATCATCTCTGCACAATGAACATATTTTTCATTCAAATATGCACAGTAGGGTGTAAATAACATATAATGTTTATCACAGCATCACAATCCCATTGCCTCTCCACCTATTAACCCTATTGACAATATTTGAGTACTCTGGTTTGAAGTGCTCTTAAAAAGAAAAAAAAAGAAACATTAAATAACATTACATTGAATGAAGAATGTTTCTGAGACCTTTTTATTTGTAAATGCAAATGACATTTTTACTTCTGTTCAGTCTTCCAATTGAATTACACTTGAACTGTAGAGAACTGTTTGATTTATACTCATTTATATTGCACTGAGATTTGCCATCCATCCCAATTGTTTGATTAATGGTTTCATGTGCGCAAAAACTTTGCTTGTTTTCTTTTAAATCTGGGCATCACTTTGCTTTAAAGAGAGATTGAGACAATTGGAGTTTTGCAAACATGATGATTGTAATTTCACAAATGGTTAAGACATGCCTCATTAATACATTATGGATAAATCATTTAATATGATTGTTTACTGTTTTGATTAATAAATAATGATATTGATGCTACATTATATCACTCTAACACGTACTAAAGAAAAAATAAAAATTGTTCAATCTGAGGTCTTAGGGAAAAAAACTGGCCATGACAATGTCCCACCCAGAGGTTCATTAAACTTTAACATTGTCCGTCATTTTAATTATAATAACATGTTTAATTGCTTTTATTTTTGTTTACATTTTTATTTTTAATTATGAACCTGCAGGACGATATAGGCTTACGCATTTATTTTAAAAAGAACAGATGAACAGAGACTGTGTGTCACTTTCGTGTTCAACTCCACACCCCGAAGTGACAGCGGAGGACACTAAAAACAAAAAACAAACCTTTTTTTCAGATTTTACTAGATTCTCATTTTTATGAACCAATATGGACTCTTAAATCCCAATCGATCTTTTGGTCAAAGCTGTTTTCTGTTGATTAATGAACAGTTCATAGTGCACCTCCCATTCAATAAATTGCAATAGTCTATGCTCTGTGCTTTGTTACTTTTGATATGAAACAATGTCTCAGATTTCAAATTCTGTCCAATTTATTAGAAAAGTCAAGCAATAAATACCGTTTTGACGCCCTTTAATGTGGTGTGATAGATCACTATAGCTTAAAACTTGGTACTTGCCTGTGCATAATGAAACACATAGCAAAAGGTTTGTGACAATTTCATTTTTGTCCTGCATCCCATCTGCTGCCACACTGGAACACACTCGCCACCAACTCGACAGGGGTGGAAATTACAGTTAAAATTTACAATGAATCAGCCTCTGTGTACTCTGTCAAAGTGACAGACGGCCTTCAGATTTTTCAGTCAGTGATAAAAAAGTTCTGTAAATGTGTAAACTGGACAATTTTCGGGTTAACATGACCTCTGGTCCCACCAGTAAAGACCCTTCATAAATATCTGCCCCATTTAGTTCCTGTTGCTACATCCAACAAGACATCACACTGTAAAAATGCACCGCAGAGCAAAGAGGACACTGACAATGCATTGACAGACAAGACAAACCAGTCTTAGCTTTCTGATTTTGTAATTTTTTTAAGAAATTCAAACAATAAATAGCATTTTGTGGCTCTTTAATGTGTCCCGACAGATCGCTGTATTGCGTCACTTCAAGCCACACGTGCTTCTTTACTAGTTATAGCACAAAATAAACATGAATAAATGTAAGAAGAAATCTTGTTTAAATTGTGGAAAAATGTCAATACACAGCATTTTTCAAGTTTAAGTCCACTAGGGCTGTCTCGATTCCTCAATTAAATTTGAGTACTCAACTTAAAAAAAAATCCTTGACTGCAATTTGCCCGTGTCGAGTAACCGGCAAAATACCAGAAGTGCCGCCGCATTCTACGGACGAGAATCCATAAAACGCATTATTAGACCATTTTCTAAATTAAACCCATTTAAAAAAAAATAACGCACAATGCTATTGCGAATTCACAAACTCTACGATTCAGTTAAATAAATATATGTGCTGCACTTTATGCGCTTTATTTATATGCATGTAGGTTACGTGCATCTCAGAGCAGCTCCATTCACAGCAAATGCTGCTCCACACAAACATTTATTATTTATTAAGTGTGGAGCATCTCAAACTCCATCTCTCCAAGAAAAAACGGCCAAATATTAAAGATTGAGTGTACATTTGAAAAAAAAAAAAGGAGTTTAAAAAAAATTAAACAAGGATTAGGTCACGCTGTAAATTGTACAAACATTGTTAGGCTCTTTGCGCCCTCTGCAGGCCTTTGCTATTATTCGTAATGTGCATTAGTTGCATTATTATTTATAATACATTTTGTATTTTCACAGTTTTAATCAATAAAACTATTTGATTGCTTGCTTTTGATACTTTATTTGAACCAATTATTATTGCCTCATTGCTATTATGTATGTATTTTAAGTCATTTTAAAGGCTATTGTTTGCTTAGGCCTATTTTTATTACCTCAAAAAATTAATTCTAATTATCATTTTACTTGATTAATAGTCAGTATAATCATCCGATTGCTCAATTACCAAAATAATTGTTAGTAACAGCCCTAAATCCCACAGACTTTAACTCATTCTGTCTAGTGTGTTTGTCGAACAGTTTCGCAGACTGTCAATCAAACTCCTGGCGAATGGTCAATTACACTCAAGAGTCTTTGTTGCAGTGATTACATTGTAACATCATATTTCATCAACTATTCTATATCCATGTATGATTTATAGCATCTACATGAAGCACTTGAGCAGTCAAGGGTATAAACAGTATCTGTGAGAGCACCATTTCAATGACGGCTCATTGTTACTTGGAAATGACAGAATAGGTAGAGTGAATCTCTTTTGCAATCTCTTTTATCAACATATACTCAATCTCTTTTGGAGTACAAGTCTCTGTCTTTCAGCATTTTAAAATCCACTTGTATGAAGAGCAACAGAATAAAGTGGATGCCACCACCTGCTAACAGATGGCTGAGCATTATAAATCATCTCTTACATTTAAAGGTTGTATCAGCGATTTCTAGCCTGAAACATAAAGTGTCAGTTTTAAGGACAGTTTTAATGGGATTGTAATTTGAGCCTCTGACGTGTACTAGTCAGTTGTTTACTCTCCCACATCACATTGCGAATTTCATGCTGAGAGTAAAGCCACATAATTGTAATTGCGCCTTAAGACTTTCTCGTAGATTTTCCTTCTAGTGTGGCAGAGGAATTAAAACTCTGTGCAGATTGAGGCATGATGATTCATTTATATCTCCTAATACTTTTGAAAATGAATGCAGTTAGCATAAATAGGGTCCTTAAAGGAGCAAAACAGATTTTAAAAATTGGTAAAAATGACAAATGGAGAAATGTAGTGTTAATACTAAACAACAGGAGCTGCTGCAGAATCATTTGATTTTCTGCAAGCTGAACTGTTGCTGGAGAGTCAGCTGCTGTGATGCTTTCCTATTTCGATTTTGATATTTCCTCTGTGTGCCCATCAGTCACCAGGGCTCCTCCTCCTGCACATCTGCGGAGGATGAGATTGCGCCTGCAGTTCTTCCTGCATTTCCTTTTTCCCCTTCCCTTTGCATTCGCCTGTCCTAATTTTCTCTTTTATCTTCCTCACTCTTGAAGCTGTCTCTGCCGGTGGTGGCCACTTTAGTTCCCCTGCCTCATTTGCTTCCTTATTAATACGATTTTTTGACAGAATAAGCTTTTTGCTGTAAAAATAATTAAATGTGGTAAGTAAATGAACCTAAATATTTAATAAACAAAGGGGTGGGTAATATATCAGGTCAGCCTACATATGACCATCTTCATAACATAGTCTACATCTTTCTTGCTTTGCTCCTGAGGTTTTGGCTTGTTTTATTAACAGAAGAACGTATGTATTCTGTCTGCCAATGACTTCAACAGGCAAAAAAAATCTCAGCCTTCCTATTCATAGACTAGACAACCAATAATTATTAATACTCATGTTTATTAAGCAGGATAGGTCACTCATAAATAAAAAATCCTACATACTGTGTAATGTACTCACCCTCATGTTGTTTTAAACCTGCATGGATAGGGATCAGTGGCTCAAGCTCCATCTTGGTTGACATTTGTGGTCAGCTTACTTTTATTATTTGGAAAAGAGCAGTATGGACATCTTATTATAGAAAACTAATTTTGTGCACCATGACAGAAAGAATGTCATGAAAGTGTCAAATAACATAAAGGTGAGGACACGATGACAGAATTTTCATTTTTGTCTGAAGAGTCTTGTCTTTATCTTATCAATTACATTTCTGTTTCTGAGCAACAATATTCGGCATGCAGCCGGGTGTTTCGAAAAGCACCGTAAATCCATCTTGAACACTAGAGTATGCTACATTAATCCTGCAAATGAGACACTTTCATGGATATGTGAATGCCTCACATCCTTTATCGTCTAATCACATCCTTTAAAGGATGACCTGTTGACTGTTGACCCACATGAGTACTTACCTGAAAAAAGCATTAACTTGTCTGTAACATGTTGACTTCCTGACCATGTTATTGTATTAATCATGATGCTGGTAACATGATTAAAAATTGCACATACATGTTATGATGGCAGGAGATAGAAGAGCAGTGGTTTGCATTAAGCCATTAAAAATACATTTCCCTTCCGGAGGGAACTCTACGCTGCGTCCTTATTCAGGACACTATGGGAACTGCCTTCAGCGTGACTGGTTCTGAAGCTCGAGTAAAACAACAACAATGAACTTGACATTGACTGGCGCCAGCCCGTGACATCATTAACAAGGCGCCTACCAGTATAAAAGGGGCGCTTGTGAATACATCAACCATCTTTTTGTTCTTCAGATCACCTTGTTCTAAGCGTGAGTATGATGACGATGCCCGGAGGTAAGAAGTTCAGGAAGTGTGTTGATCCGTGTCCGAGGAGTCTGACACCGGATGATTCACACAGCCTGTGCGTTATATGTTTGGGTGAGGAGCACGCGCACTCTGTTCTTGAGGGGACAGAGTGCGTACATTGTGAGGGCTTTTCGCTGAAAAAGCTCCGCTCTCGTTTGTCCCTTTTCTCGAGGGAATTGAGACATTCATCTGCCCCACGCGACTCTGGCCCATGCGGCAGCTGAGGCTGCCCGGCGGCTGAGATCGTGGGGTTCGCAGGTGGAGCTCGCTGACGAGTTCGAGAGAGGCGTTTGTCTCTCGCGCTCGGCGGCAAGGGACGAGAGCGCGCTGCTGGAAGAAGATGTGTTGTCTCTCACATCTTCGGGTCCAGCGGTGAGTGCTCTGCTGGCTGCTAGCCAGGGCGAGCAGGAAGAGGTTGAGATGGGCGAAGATGAGTCTTCTGAGTCTGTCCAGCCCTCCTGCCAAGCGTACGAGGAGCTGATGGCCGTCATGGAATGCGCCGCCGCGAGGTTAGACCTGCCGTGGCGGCGCGCACAGGAAGAGATCCCTCACGGTAGACTTGATGAGAGGTATCTTCCTGGCCATGTCAGGCCACCTCCTTTGAGCCTCCCATTCCTTTCCGACCTCCATGCTGAGGTCGAGAAGGCATGGGATAAACCGTACTCGGCCCGCATTCACAGGCATCAGCATGTTAACTATGCTGATGTCCAGGGAATGCGTGAGCACGGGTACGTGTCGATGCCCCCTGTGGAAGATACCCTGGCTGCTTATCTTTCATCAGGGGTGACATCGACACTTAAGGCTCCAACCCTGCCGTCCAAGCCGCTTAAAGAAACATTGCGGCTGAATGGCAGGGCGTACGCGGCAATGGGTCAGGCTGGTGCTGCCCTGCACACAGTAGCAGTGTTGCAGGCATACCAGGCCGACCTGCTCAAAGATCTGGACCAGGGCCTGGGACTTTCCCCAGAGGAGGTGACTGAGCTGCGCCGCACCACTGATCTCTCTCTGAGGGCTACCAAGCAGACCGCGACCGCGGTTGGTCGCGCTATGTCTGCTCTGGTGGCCACAGAGAGACATCTGTGGGTGAACCTCACAGACATCGGGGAGAAAGACAAACGATTTCTCCTCGATGCCCCGGTTTCGCCTTCCGACTTGTTCGGCACGTCTATAGAGACGGTGGTCGAAAAATTCAGGGAGGCGAAGGCGCGCTCAGTGGCGTTTAAGTCCTTTATCCCTCGCCGGTCCACGCCCGCACCCAAACGCCGGGGACAGACAGAGACAGGGCCAGGTGGCTAGTGTGGCCACTCGAGGCCCTCCTCCTCCAAGGAGCAGGTCTCAGAGGAGACGTGATGCGAGGCATAGGAAGCAGGATCTCAGGGAAACGATCCGGCGCAGGCGTAGAGGCAGGCTGGAATCGGCTACCTGAGGTCCCCTCTCCCTGTTCCCCTCACGATCGCTCGGCCGCCTGCCTTCCCCGTCCTAGACTCCGGGGCCGGGCCTATGATGAAGTTACTAACGCAGTCTGACGGTCCGGTATACGAAACGACATATTGGGTGTTATATGTGTATGTATGTATTTGTCTACCAGCTCTGCTTGGGTGAGACTTAGTTTGGACTCTGTAACTTGAGTCCTACTGCCCCTGAGTGTTAAGTGTAGCCAGGTCTCCCCTCGTTCATGAGACAGTGTTTAGACCTCCACTTGCTGTTAACTCCAGTGGGGTTAAAAGCGTTGTTAGGCTTCCTCTCACGTATGAGAGTTTTTTCCTGAAGCCTCCGCTGTTTGAGCTTGTCTTGGCAATCTGCATATGCATGTTCACCCATCCGCTGGGTGTGGCAGACTAACCCCGTCCCGTGGTAAGAGTTTCTTCAGAGACTCCACTCCTCTGAGTGTGAAGACCGGGAGGTGTGGGTAGGTTCCCCACCCCTTTTTCTTATAGAAGCAACCTAGGGTTGAGCGCTGGGCTGCCTCTCACCTGGAATGGTAAAGATCCCCCTCTAAGAGTAGGGCTCTTTGCTAAAAACCTGTAAGGTATGGGTTACGCAGTATTTCTCCGTTCCCATTCTAGAGTTGGTTCTAAAAACCCCTGGGGTTTTTTCCTACTCCACTCCAGACAGCACTATTATAGGATCGAGTGTCGCTAGGCTTCCTCTCATCTGAGAGTCTTCTTGTAGAAGCCTCCACTCTCCTGAGAAACTCCACTTAGGTGGTTCTATTGCTTAGGCTCTTGGAGCCTCATGAATCACCCCCAGTGTTGAGTGTAGTTAGGTCTCTGACCTCCACTCCCAGAGTTCCCCGCAAGCACAGAGGGTCCGTCAGACAAAAAGATGGTTTGATGTATTCACAAGCGCCCCTTTTATACTGGTAGGCGCCTTGTTAATGACGTCACGGGCTGGCGCCGGTCAATGTCAAGTTCATTGTTGTTGTTTTACTCGAGCTTCAGAACCGGTCACACTGAAGGCAGTTCCCATAGTGTCCTGAATAAGGATGCAGCGTCTCGTTCCCTGTCCTCAGGGAACAGGGGTTACATACGTAACCTAGACGTTTTCAAATTAATGTAAGGTTTTTAACCTTTCAAGACTACTACTTTATCTAAGCAGATGTCTAAGCAGTGTATGTTCAAGAGCAGTTGCACATGCTGTACTATTTAATTATGTCAGTTCACACAGGTCAATGATGCCTGCTTATACACCACGTGGACGAATTATAAAGGCACAAACGAGGCACAAATGACCTTCTGTAGTGTTCTCTGTTACACAGGCTGGTTCAGCCACTGAACATGCTCCTCAATTCCACAAGCGTGCCGTGGAGGGGGTGGCAAGTCGATTATAGTCAGTAGTTTTTACATCACACTTCTCTCCAATGTCATGTAACCTCTGGTAGGGGTATAGTAGTCATTTAATGATATTAAAAAAAAAACTACTTAAAGGCACAATATGTAAGTTTTTTTATGAAAATATCCAAAAACCATTAGAACAGGTTATATATATATATATATATATATATATATGTGTGTGTGTGTGTGACCCTGGACCACAAAACCAGTCTTAAGTCGCTGGGGTATATTTGTAGCAATAGCCAATAATACATTGCATGGGTCAAAATTTTTGATTTTTCTTTTATGCCAAAAATCATTAGGAAAATTAAGTAAAGATCATGTTCCATGAAGATTTTTTGTAAAATTCCTACTGTAAATATATCAAATTGTAGTTTTTGATTTGTAAAATGCATTGTTAAGAACCTAATTTGGACAACTTTAAAGGTGATTATCTCAGTATTTTATTTTTTTTGCAACCTCAGATTCTAGATTTTCAAATATTTGTATCTTGGCTTGGTCAAATATTGTTCTATCCTAACAAACTATGCATCAATAGAAAGCTTATTTATTGAGCTTTCATATGATGTATAAATCTCAGTTTTGTAAAATTTTACCTTATGACTGGTTTTGTAGTCCAGGGTCATATATATATATATATATATATATATATATATATATATATATATAGACACTAGCAATTTGGCTGTCCACTCCAGACACAATGTGACAGAATCACTCAAATATCACACTCCCACCGAAATGGACAAGTTTATCATCTAATTCATGAACCTTTTTAACATTATTTAATGTACATACTGAGTGACTAATACCATCTTTGTTACAGAATATGCTTGTTGGCTCGCATTGAGTTTGCAGTTTTAACGTAAATGTTTGCTTTAATTTATTTTCAAGATCTGTTGTTGCTTTCAATATGGCTATAAATGTCATGCAATATGACATTCAAACTCACATTAGGTACTTTTAACATTGACTAAAGTACATATTTAGCACCTGTGATTATCGCTGTCATAGTTTGAATGTTGTTGGTCCAGCCGCGACATGACGGAAATAGAAAACCGCTTCCAAAAACAGAAATTTCTGTCCAAATCTAGTCGGATTGCATCGGCTGTAGGGACAAAGACGACAACTCCCATGATTCCACACTCAATCACAGCGTCATTCACACTTCGTCTTTGTTTCTTTGTTTGTTTTGAATATGCGCTCTCTAGCGGTGAAAATACATACTGTGCCTTTAAAAAGATAGTTCACCTAAAAAATGAAAACTGTCATCATTTACTCAACCTCAGTTATGTTGAGCTAAAGTGCCAGTGTTAGTGGGAATCCCAGATATTAAGACTTGTATAATAAAAATTATGTCTCTTACTAAAATACGGTGTAGAATAACCAATGTATTTAAAAAAATCCACACCATTTTATACATATTTTGCACTATGGGGGGCTCCATTGTTTCGATGATGTAAAATGGTTGCACTCGGTGAGCTGCTGGCACCACCTGTTGCTATTTTTACCGCAACTCAGTAAATAACAACTCAATGACCACAGTTATTGAAAGAGCTTACAGACAGCAATGGATATAAGCGTAGGCTTAAACCAAATGCTTAAACCAAAAGCATCGGCATGTTTGCATCCTGCCAGGGTGGCATCTATCCTTTCTTGTCTTTACCATTTGTAAGCTCTTTCAGTAGCTGTGCTTTACTAAAAGCCTCAAAGGAATCAGGGCTAAAGTGGAAAGAACAAAGACACGGGTCTTTAGGAAGTTTAATTTGTCCACAGGCATCTTCCCATTCTTTTCTCCTCTTCTTATGACTAGTAAAGCACTGAAGACTTACTTTGCTTCTCGTTGCCCTTCGACTAAACATTACAACCAAAAGCCGCACAATGTGTCATTGTATCAGTGTTTAATTTTTCTGAGTTGTGTTGCAATAAAAATAGCAACAGGTAGCACCAGTAGCTGACAGAGTGACATATTTTGACATATTTCGAAAAACAGTTGCCCTCATAGTGCAAAATAACCTTTGAATTTTTTAAAATAACATAAATCTTTAATGGGTTTTCTACTACATATTTTAGTAAGAGACATTTACGTCATATTAAGCCATACAAGTCTTAATACCCAGGGTTCCCTTTAAAAGACATCCAGTTTATATGATTTAATTTGAGCCAGTAAGTCAACATACAATTTTGAGTTTTGAAATATTTAACATGTTCAGAATTTGCTTAAATTAGTTTCTTCCGTGAAACACAACATAAGGTATTTTAAAGAATGTTGGTCTCAGTGAGTTTTCATTTACACAGTAGAAGTCGGTAAATGATGCCAGAATTTTTGTGTGAATTATCCCTTTAAATGATGTGAGGGAGTTGTTCGATGATAAGCCGTCTTTAATAAATTGTCAGCCTTGACAAAGTATCACTTGTATGTTATGATCTTAATGACTGTATGTTGATCTTGAGGTTTATGAAGGAGTTCATTAGGCCGAGCGTTTACAATCTCTGATCACATTCTGGGTGCTAAATAGTCCATCTGATTTATTTTATCCAACACAGATTTCTTAGCAGCTGGTCTATCTTGAGACAAGGAATAATGAAGTTAAATATAATAATGATAATAATGAAGTTTTGAGTTAAAGTGATTAACAGAATAGTCAGAATTTGCCTTGTGTGTATTTCATTTGAATTTCACAAATATATAATTAATTATAATTTAAGTTTTTTTTAGAGAAAAATACAGTTTAAGCTGATTGTCGCTGTCTCAGCTGACAGTGGCCATATTGTAGCCATCATTTTTGTTTTTGTTTTTTGTTTTCAAAATAGAAACTCATACAGGTTTGGAACAATTTGAGGATGAGTAAATAAGACAGAATATTCTATTTTGGGTGAACTATCCCTTTTAAAGTGATCTAAAAATGAATAATGCTGATAAACATCTGTTGAGATATTCTCATTTGAAACTAAGTAGAGGTTTGGATATGGAAAAAATCTCAATACATCACAATTTGTCTTCTGACAGATGGATCACAGAGGAGTGGGAACACTGCACTAAAACCTGTGGGAGTTTGGGATACCAAATCCGCACCGTACGCTGTGTCCAGTTCCTTCATGAGGGCACAAACCGCTCCATCCACAGCAAGTACTGCAGTGGGGAAAAGCCTGAGATCAGGAGGCCATGTAATAGACTGCCCTGCCCAGCCCAATGGAGAACCGGGCCCTGGTCAGAGGTATGTTTGTCTTGGATTACATGATGTTTTGTTGCTATGAATACAAAAGTATTAGTTGTCAAGGTTATTGCAAGTAGCATTTTGGGACAATGAGAAGATTGTTCAATTATATTTTGCAAAGCTCAGCAGAACAAAAAACGATCTGCAAGCACTTTTTAACGTAATTGGGCTTGAAATCATTGTGCGATTACAAAATCTCATTTGAAGAATGTGTTTACCACATCAGAGGAATTGTTGTTTTTTCTGTTGAGAAACGCCTAGGGGAAAACAAATTAGCTCTAATTTCCTTTCAGTTTGTACTTTTTACCTTGAAATTAAAACCATTCTCCTGCACTCATAATGTCCTGACATTTCCATTGGTTTTATATCAATATTGATTTTAAAATTCACCCAGAGTGACCTCATTACCCAACTGTGTCAGAATTTGAAGCTAAAATCCAGGCTTTGAGTGTTCCATTGCAAAGAAGTCTTTTAATGATTTTAAATATTATACAAATATATCAAGCTCAGTCGGGAGGTGTAATCCTCTAGTGAACAAGCCAATGTGGTATTGATTTTGACCCCAAGCTAATGGATTTAACACCAAGCTCTTTCAATGCACATTGTTGTTAAGTCATTGATCAGGTTGTCTATAAACTCCTACTGTAATTAGGTGCATCTGAAACAAGTCGTTTTCTGAAAAGCTATTTTTGGACTAACAAGGTAGTTTTGAGCTCTGAAATGTTTTTGTAGTACAATGACTACAATGCATGCAATAATTCATGTCAAAACAATTTGATTTCTCAATTGATGACTCCTGTAAAACCATGTATATTTGTCTGTAATATGGTTTATATTCACCTTACCTTCTTATTTATCTCTCAGTGCTCAGTGTCCTGTGGACAAGGTATGGCACGACGTTCGGTCACATGTCGTATTGGAGATCAATGCACCGGCGAGAAGCCTGAGTCAGAAAAGCCCTGCAGGCCAGGACCCTGCCATGGTAAGATGACATGGACACGCCATTGCAAATTCTGAAACACAAAGCAGAAACCAGCGCAGGGACAAAAATCTGCACTAATCAGGCGATTTTATGGGGTCTTGAGTGGCTGAACTGTTCATGTTGTTCATTTAACAAAAGCAAGCATGTTGAAAGAGAATGGAGAATACTGCACAATGCACAAATTCATCTGCATTGATGACATTATTCATGGTGCTCTTAACCGCAGTTAATTTCCCAGAATGCTTTTGTGGTCTGTGAACTTCTCACCTGCTCTCTGGAGAAGCTTGTTTACCATCTCAGTTGTCTGTTGAGAACTTTCATTTAGACACGCATTATGAGAAAGCTATTAATTAGGTCACATAATGCCTACAAGCTTGAAATGAACATGAGGCTTTGGCAGTGTTTCTTATTCATGAATAATACTCTTTTTCAACATTTTTCTTTTGGGAAAAAAAAAGTCTTTTGCCTTTTTAAACCCCATGAGCTATAAATTGTACATTTATCTTTGTGTTTAATGCAACATGTTTTACTACGATGATGTGTAGTGCCTACAGCATAGAAAAATCACACGAACATGAAAGCCTGACATTGTTCGAGAGAATTGTACCGCTGCTCTCCGTTCATTTATGAGTAACGCTCAGCTGGTCAGCATTATTCGTCAGAACACATTGTGTTACGAGTCCAGTGATAAGAGTGAGAAATCCAAATATATATCTCAGCAGACACCACTGTGAATAGCACTTTCTTTGTGTCTGCTTGCATGACACTTCCCCTAATTCCTCTTTAATGGCTTGAGCCGCACCTGGATGGCATCCATCTCTTTGGGAGGTTAACAAAACACCTCTTTACAAATGGCACTCTTGCCACACACTGCTTAACTTTTCAGCTTTCTACAGTATAAAGCTAGACACCTTAGGAAGCTGGAGGCCTTTTGCTTCTTTTTTTAGCTGTAGAAGACAAGCTAGTTGGTGGTTCACCTGATGACAAATAGTCTATAATCTAGCTTCAAATGAACTGGCTCTTTCATGACTTACATTAATTGAAAGACCTCATGACCTCTGCCTGTTTTGTGGGTTTTTGCTTTTGTATTAAATAGGACAGTGAGAAGAGAGTGGAACAACAAGGTAAAACTGAGGGGATGAGGGAATTACCCAAATCACAAGTCAGCCACACATAAGTGTCACAGTTACAGAGTTTATTCCACTGATTTATCACTAATTATGAAGACTAAAGGGATAGTGCACCCAAATAAACTTCTGTCATTATTTACTCACCCTCATGTTGTTCCTTTCTTTTGTGGAACACAAATGTGACCCTGGACTACAAAACCAGTCATAAGGTTCAGTTGTTTTTATTGAAATTTATACATCATATAAAAGCTGAATAAATAAGCTTTCACTGGCCGAGATATAAAAAAAAAAAAAATCTAAGGGTTCAAAAAAAATCTAAATACTGAGAAAATCACCTTTAAAGTTGTCCAAATAAAGTTATTAGCAATGCATATTACTAATCAAAAATTAAGTTTTGAAATATTTACTGTAGGAAATTTACAAAATATCTTTATAGTACATGATCTTTACCTAATATCCTAATGATTTTTGGCATAAAAGAAAAATCAAACACTTTGACCTATACAATGTATTTTTGGCTATTGCTACAAAAATACCCATGCTACTTAAGACTGGTTTTTGAGGAAAACATTCCAGGGGCCTCATTTATAAAGACTTGCGTAGAAACCATCCTTTATTTTATCTAAGAACTTTTCTGATTTGATCGTAAGAGCGATTCAGAGAAAACAAACGTACCACGAAATCCATGCGTCCGCCAGTCATTCAGTTATAAATCACAAATGATCGTGGAATTGTGTGCAGCTGAATGTTCCGCCGTCGAAACGCCCCTGCTTAATTAATTAACATATAAAATGAGCTCATTCCTAAAGCAAAAACTCTGTGACAATGGCAAGTAAAAAGGAGTGCAAGAAATCAAATTATAGTAAGGCTGAACTATCTGCAATACCAGGCATTATCACAAGGAAACGGTCGTACGCCAAGCTGGAGTCTGACGTGGAGATAAGTACTTTTCCACGTCAAAGACGGTTTTTATAAATCTGTACTTTGACGTGGATTTGATCGTACGAACACTCTAAGATCAAATCAGTGCGTAAGAAAGTTTTATAAATGAGGCCCCAGGACTTTTCTCCATATAGTGCACTTCAATGGGGACCAACAGGTTGAAGGTCCAAATTGCAGTTTCAATGCAGCTTCAAAGGACTCTACACGATCCTAGCTGAGGAATAAGAGTCTTACCTAGCAAAACAATCGGTCATTTTCTTAAAAAATATATATATATATATATAATTTTTTAAACACAAATGCATGTCTTGTACTAGCTCTGTGATGAGTCATGCATATCTTCAGGCATTATGTAATTACGTTGGAAAGGTCATTCATCTGTGTGCTTCAGTTAAAAAAAATGTAGGGTCTCCTACTTCAAAATCGTCTGACATCGTAGTTTTAAGTTACCTTTTTTGTTAAATGCGTTTGACTTTCTTTGCACGTTCACTTTGCATGGTTACATAATGTGTGAGAATGAGCTAGTGTAAGATGAGCATTTGTGGTTAAAAAGTATATAAATTCGATTTAAAAAAAAAGACCTATCATTTCACTAGATAAGACCCTTATTCCTCTGGAGCCTTTAAAGCGGCAATGAAACTGCAATTTGGACCTTCAACCTGTTGATCCACATTGAAGTTCACTATATGAAAAAATCCTGGAATGTTTTCCTCAAAAATCTTAATTTATTTTCAATTAAAGAAAAAAAGGCAAACATCTTAAATGACAGGGGAGAGTAAATTATCAGAAAATTTTGAGTCTGGAATGGAACTAATCTTTTAAGAAGTAACAAATACTGTTTCCAAGCCTCCACTCTGTTCCAATTTAGAGTACATTCTCAACAGCTGTTTATGAGCACTTTTCATTCATAGACACCAATATTGTAATGATTCAGAAAAGATGACTCACTTTCTTGCCAACTGTGATTTTGGTATGAAGATAAAGGTTAGGATCATCATTTTTCAGTAATAGTAGAGCTCACTGTGAGTGTATTTCAACACCATTTGTTGTTTGGATTTGGGCTCTGAATGAGCATTTCTTTTAACAAAAAGGAACAACCAGGATAATGTCGAAATAAAGTGGCCTTTTGTGTTTCACGAAAGGCAGAAATGGGTTTAGATTGAGTAAATCATGACAAAATTGGGCACGCTCCCATTGTGGTCAAAATTATTGGGTGAAATTCTGTCACAATTGTGCATGGACAGTCTATTTTACAGTATGCGAAGAGACAGTTCTTTCAGTGTTTGGTAGTATTGATGATATAAAGACCTTGCATATTCAAAAAAGCTGAAATGTGGAAAGTTTCTGTAAAAAAAAAACTGGCACAGAATAAAAGCCTTCTGCTTTTCCGACAGATGAGCCATGCAGAGGAGACAAGTCCATATTCTGTCAGATGGAGGTTCTGGCTCGTTATTGCTCGATACCAGGTTACAACAAGCTCTGCTGTGAATCCTGCAGTAAGCGAAGTGGCACTTTTGCTCCTCTTCTGCACGAAGCTGCTAAGACGGAGGAGGAACTTCGCTTCGGTTCAGCCTCCCAACTTCTGGAGACACTCTCAGCCTCTGTAAATGGAACTCTGAAAGTCCCACAGCTACACCAGCAGGGATCCTCGTCACAAAGCCAATTTGCCAAGCAGACCGCCACTCCCCCGCCTCGCAAAGCCAATACCGACAACAGCAAGACTCAAAAGCGGCACACGAGGAACCTGCCTGCGATGACGATCCATAGCTCGCGGAACGAGGACGCCGCTAAAGATGCGCCGTGGCAGCTGGAAACTTTCCAAGAGAGTCAGTGGCCCACAGCATCATCCGAGGTGGAGAGATGAAGGATGGTCTGTCTCTTTTTTTCCTCTGGACTCTCTCTTATTTGTTCGTTGTAGACATAGACCTTAAACATTCATCTTTCCCTTCAGATCATCCTCAAGATATTTAAAAGCAAGAGAGAGTAAAGTGCTGGTTCACTTTCAAATGTTCTCAACTCCCCCGCCAACAGTATTTGTTTTTAAAACACACTTGTCAATCACACACTGTTGTGATGGAGAACGTGCCAAAGAAGTTGTTAAGATGATCCTCTCAGCAGCCTGGTCTATGGGGGTTTGGTGCGCGTACATGAAGAGACTCCGGTGGTACTCGTGAGAAAACGCTTGTAGTTGTATCAAACTTCACAGTCTTTTTCCAGCTCCAAACATGTTTGACCAATTCATATTTATGAACGTTCCTGTAAATACTGTGTATGGAAAATGTCAGTATTATTTTTACAAAAATACAAACTGAGGATTTTTTAAATGAGAGATTCAGGAGCATTATCGGTGCTTTTTATATCAAGAACACTTTAATAATATGTTCTGTCAGCTATGAGTTCAGCACTGAAGAATTCCAAAACGGTGTGAGCCCCAGGAACAAACATCAGTGAAATTAAAATAGCCATAATATATTCACTTTTCATTCCAAAATTAGCCTCTCAGCGAGTCTTCAATCAAATGAATTCTCATAGACTGTGAAAATCTTAGATTTCCCTTGTTTTGTCTTATGGATTTACCATTGCAGCCAAAAATTTGCTTAGTCAACAACAAGCAGCTTCACGATGATGTAGGAGACCCAGGTTGAGGTAAATTGATAGCTTAAGGCCAGATTTGAAGGAGTAAAGCTGGACTTTCTGGAGATCTTATACTGTGAGACACTGCACAAGATATATCACTTGTCTGAGAGAGAGGAAAGCTATTTATTTTTATAATCAAGGATTGTATCACAACCACAATGCATCTGACTGCAATACCAAGAAACCAGTTAGTCTATCAGTGGAGTTCAGCTCTATGCACACATTCACCTGTGTGCCACTGTAAAGCTATTGTATATACCATTTGAGAACTTTAGAGTATTTATTCAGATTCAAAGTTCAACATCATGTCTTCTGCGCAGCAATATCTGTTATTTCAGACAAAAAATACAGATTGCCATTGAGTAGAGTAGCTCACAAAAATAGACGTGTGAATAACCTTATTGTTTTAACTGCCATTTTAGATACAGTAAGACACATGCTCGGTTTTTAAGATGTTAAAAGGGAAAGCTGTTTCACAGCCATTTTAGAATAGAAAAATTGTAGAGAAAGTCCTAAACAAAGCTGTCATTTACAGTGATTCATGTCCTTCAGCCACAAATCCCCAGATCCTTCACGAAACTGTTTCACAGTTAATTCGTAGCTTTTAAATTATAGTGGATTTTGATCCTCTAGAATAGGCAATAGTTGTATCTGCATACAGATAGTGTCAGTTGTCTAAACCAACGAAAGCTGAGGTGAACAGTGTGTGTATCACACAACAGCTCATTTCCTGCTAAGAAACTATTGCTAATATTATCGACAAGCTTTCAGAGACCCAAAAGAATGCGAGTAGAAGTTAAATTGACAATCCCTAAGCCACAGACAGACACCCGACATAAAGGATAAACCGTGTTTATCCTGACAATTCCAAGTTCATGTAAGTGTTAGTTGTTGTTCTGGCTTACAAAGACACTTTCAGTTGCTAACCGCTTGCAGTCATTTCTTTTTGTTTTAATTTGTACTTTTGTTAGTTGTAATGGAAGTGTACACTACTGAGGCTGTTTGTTGTAATGGGGAGCACATAGCAATAAAGAAAGTAATAAACACCTCACTGTCTCTTGAGAGTATTTTTTAGTTTTGCTCTATTTTTTTTTTTTTTTTTTATCAAAGGTGAACTCATATTTTCTCCTTTTCGCTACTAAGCCCTTACAGGACTATTTAAGGTACAAATCCATGTTTATAATCCTAAGCTTAAAAAGTATTGAAAATTGTGTCTTCCATTGTGTTGGTGAAAACAGCAACAGCTTATTGCATATAGTAATGTGTATTCAATACTTATTAAATCCTACTGAATGTATTATATAAATCCTGATATCAAATGTGCGCTGAGGTATGTGTGTTAGTCTGGCTTTTTCAAATTTGCACCATTGTTCTCTTCACAACACCAAATGCACTGAAATTGCTTTTGATTGAAATTTCCTTTGTTCTGTTACAATGGATGCTCATATAGACTTCTCTATAGAAGTCAATTATTTCACTTAGACCAAACATTTATTACAGTATTGAATTGCTTGAGTGTGCTTCCCTGTGTGCTGTATATGGTGTTCATATAAAAGTATAATCTGGACTGCCAATTCATTTTCCAGTTCACCATACCTCCAGGCTCAAAATTGCCACAGTATATAATGAAAGGCTCTAATTTCTGTAAAGACCCATTCAGATTAATGAGCCAAACTTCAGGACATTCAATTATTTTCTGAATGCTATTTAAAGATCATTCATTAAATTAAAAGTTTACATAAAGGGCATTCTAACTAAAATACATTTCAGTACGAGTAAGATGTTGAGCAAGCTTAAAGGGATATTTATATATATATATATATATTCTTTCATCATTTACTCTCATATTGTTCTAAACCCAGAAGACTTTGGTTAATCTTCGAAACACAAATTAAGATATTTGCTATTAAACCCGAGAGGTTTCTATAGAAGCCCGTTTTAGCCACTAAATACAAAAATAAAAAGGTAATTGCTACTTTATATCTCACAATTCTGACTTTTGTCTTGCAATTCTGACTTTTTTTTCTCATAATTGTGATATAAGCTAATCTGAGAAATAAAGCGATAATAGCAAGATAAAATCTCGCAATTCTGACCTTTTTCTCAGAATTCCATGACATAAACAATTGTGAGAAATAAAGTCAGAATTGCAAGATAAAAACACACTTTTTTCCTCAGAAATGTGGGACATAAACTCACAATTCTGATAAATAAAGCCATAATTGTCATAATTCTGACTTTTCTTCCTGAAATTCTGACTTTTTTCCTTGGAATTATGAGATATAAACTCAATTGCGAGTTACAAAGTCCAGTTTTGAGTGGGGAAAATTATATGTTCTCAGAAAAAATGAACTCGCAATTGCATGTTTATCAGGTTTTAGGTGTAAGGTTTATCATAATTCTGAGGAAAAAAGTCAGAATTGCGAGTTTCTATCACGCAATTCTGAGAAAGTCAGAAGTGTCTGAATTGTGAGATAAAAAGTCGCAATTAACTTTTTTTTTATTCATGGCGGAAACAGGTTTCTGTCCCTCCATTGAAAGTCCAGGTAACTAAAACTTTAAAAATCCCCAAAAGTCATAAATGAATCATAAAACGAATTATTCTAAGCATGTGTGAAGATCACTGATAAAATATAAATACATCCAATACTTGAATTAGACTGTTTGATTCACATGGATTTGTATTAAACATTGGCGGGGACAAAAACCTCTTATATTTCATTAAAAAAAAAAATCTTAATTTGTGTTTTGAAGATGAACCAACGTCTTATGAGTTTGGAAAGACATGAGAATGAGTAAATGATGACAGAATTTTCATTTTTGGGTGAACTATCCCTTTAAGTAATCATAATTTTAATCATTTTTAATGATTTCTTTGCTAAATGATGTTGAAGACAGCACATGTGGAATACAAACTATGTTTACTTGTACTTTTTTGAGTAGCTTATTCAAAACTGTTGCATGTCTGACAAGCTATTCAGCTTGCAAGAACATTTTTTTAAAGCTGATCATCGTATTACATGCTTTTGCCTTGATTGCTGAAAACTCCCCAAATATTCAGGCACGCTCAGTGCATTACAACTTTCTTTTTTAGTGCTAAAATGTTTTCAGGAAGTGAAAAAAAAGTTTGTAAGAAATATAAACTTTCCCATTGTAATTACAACATCCCAACTCATATGTAGGACCTTTCTAAAAGGACTGGGAATCACTAGAGTTTGTCTTCTCACCCTATTACTAGGTTCACCACTTTACTGTCTTCGCACTCAAATGGTGAAAAATCTCTGCTTTTTTATCTTTTTTTCAATAACTGCTTACCACGTTGACCAGAGCAGTATCTCATAAAAACTAATGGACCTTTTGTCACTCAGGAAGAACGTCTGCTCAAATGTAATGAAATGTAAGTGCATTGACTGTACATCAAAGTAAAAGGAAATCCATCCAGAAAAAAATATGCACGTATGGAATGCATGCCATCTGCCTATCTGGCCACTTAAGAAGAAAGTCAACTCAAAGTTCACTGTAAAGACAAGACAATAGAGAGGAAGAATCCACTGACAAATGACATCAAAATTGAACTTGTTCCTGTAAGCACTATAGTTATACTAAACCTGAAAGCACATTACACTAAGAGCAGCACCTATAGAGTCAATCAAAGAAAAAGAAATGGGGCTAGAAATAGCACAAACATTCTACAATGTGTAAGAGCACTCAGATGATTCATCTGCCATTAAAATACTAACAGAACGACGCTCTACACTCAAGTTGTGATCAAAGGTGGCCTGCCAAAAATGACCCGTAATTATATATTGTCTGGAATAATGATACAAGGACTGTCATGATATCAGATTTTTCACTACATGATTATCATGGCTAAAATAATTCATGATAACAATTATGATCTCTATAGATATCTTGAAAAAATATTAAATAAATGCTATGTCAAATTCATCTTTGTTTGATATTGATTTATTTATTTGGGCCAATGAATCACACCATTGCATACAAAAGAAACAATTACACTAAACAGAGACTAAAATGCTAACCTGAATGCTCTGAAATAAAAAAAAAAACAAGACAAATGCTTAATGCTTAAAAGGATTTGGGAAGTTCGTCCAAAAAGGAAAATTCTGTCATTGATTACTTACCTTAATTTCGTTCCAAACCTGTAAAGGCCCATTCACACAAACAATGATAACTATAAATACAACGATAACCAGGGTGCGATTTGTGAAAAAAACAGAGGGGGGGGGATGCTTTTGAAAACTTTTTTTTCTCTCTCCATAGGCAGGGGTTGACTAAACTGTTAGTGTAATCTGTTAACAACGTGCATTATATACATTATATACATTATATATATTATATATTTTATAGGGAAGGTGAGCAAAGTATCAATGGAGCTTTTTGGAAACTCTGAATCAGTAAACCACTGCGTCGCAAAAAGATTCACTGTTTTGAAGCGCTCCAATCGGATCGCGAATCATTTGATTCAGAACATTCAACTTCATTCATTCGATTCAGACGACTTTAAAGCGCATATCACGAATAATTTGATTTAGATCGGGACATAAAAATAATTCAGCAGAAGCAGGGATGCATAGACCAGAGGGGGGGAAATCCCCCCCATCCCCCCGGCAAATCGCACCCTGACGATAACTATATTTGCGTCCACATGAACGATTGTCTGTTTTTGTTGTTTGCATATACTACGCCAGAGCGTGTACACATGCAACGAGCAGGATCTTGAGCTCGTGCTCAGGACAGTTGGACGTGGCTGTGTATCAAAGGTAAAAAAATGATAGAAATAGTGTTCAGTTTCTTGCAATAAACGATCGTTGCGTGTCTTAGGACATCAATGTATCGCCACGAGCCGCAGTGTGTAATTTTGATTTGTCTGTGCATGTTTCTATTACTTTTAAAGGTCTGGTGCCCATCCACTGCCATTATATGTCTGGCAGACTGCACCGGTTTGAGTTAAAAATCTTTATTTGTGTTCTGCTGAAGAAACAAAGTCACCTACATCTTGGATGCCCTGGGGGTAAGCAGATAAACATCAAATTTAATTTTTTGGGTGAACTATCTCTTTAAGAGCTTCTGACTGGTGTTAGATAACAGCATATAAACACATAAACTAGAATATAAATTCACATTGAGTAATCTAAATAAACTGACCATTTTTAATATTGCACGTTAGCCTTCACACAGATATGCACAGTAACTTTGTATAAAGTAGCAACTAGATATAGTGTTGCTCAAATTATTACACCCTGCTGCAATAGTGTTTCACATTCAAGAAACTATCTTTGGAAAAAAATAATTGAAGAGTAATTCGATTATTTAGTTTGGCTCACGTCCCTTTAGATGATATGGAGAGGGCGGGGTTTATGACCTATACTGCAGCCGGCCACCGGGGGGCGATCGAAACGTTTTCTCGTGAGTCATGCGGCAAACCACAGACTGTAAGATGTAAACAGTAAATCTAGTGTAAACTATCCGATCTCCAACGTAGTCAATGTAATGTAATAAAAACACTATGTCCTTTTTCTACTGTAACTTCAAAGAAGGCAAGACAATGTTGTCCAAACTAGCCCTGAATTCCTGAGGTAATTTTATGTTTTATGTTACTCTGTTTGTTGTGCAATGTCTGATTGCTTTTCTACAATGTCGCCTGCTATTTCAAATACGCAACCCTTTATATTTAAACAAAGTTTGTTTAGCTGTCAGTGTTTTATTATTAATCAGCTGTTAAAGGGGTCCTATTATGCTTTTTCACTTTTTGAACTTTAGTCAGTGTGGTGTGTATGTTTGGGCATAAAAACATCTACAAAGTTACAAATCTCAGAGTCCACTCCAAAGAGAGATATTTAGTTTAAAAAAAATCATTTTTCAAGAACTTTTTCAATAAACATTTCCTTTGGTTCCTATGATGTCAAAACGTAAATCCTGTCAACGGCAATTCATTGGCGAGTGAGGGATTCGCCTAACTTTAGCGATGTAACATGGACAGTCACTTCTAGGATGCTTCAGCAAGTATAAACGTCAGCATTGACTAAAGTGTCCACGAACTGCTCTGGTAGACGTGCTGAAGCCGCGCCGTTGACCTGTGTGGTTCAGAGGGTCGAAACACATGCAGAGCCGCGGCTGCTGTAAACACGAACATTGATTAGAATGACGATCATCGGTGGAGAGTCAGAGCCGCTCTGTAGGCGTGTGCAGTGTGTGGTAAGAGATTTATTTATCTTACAATGCAGATAGCTTCACTGGCCTTATGCTGAAGCTGGTTTTTGCACCCCCAAAACAAAATAAAGACTTTGTAAAAGAACATAATAGGACCCCTTTAAAAAATCGTTCTGAAAGTGATTCCATTGATATCGTTCCCCTGTGTCATTATCATTATAGTCCAGGTGTGAACTCTGCTGTTCTCTTAAATTTGAAACGATTTTCTCTGTCTACAGAGGGTCAAAAGCTCTCGGATTTCATCAAAATAGCTTAATTTGTGTTCCGAGAATGAACAAAGGTCTTACGGGTTCGGAACGACACGAGGGTGAGTAATTAATGACAGAATTTTCATTTTTAGGTGAACTATTCCTTTAAATGAGCTATTTCTTTTTATGGTGTAGCACTTCTCTATGAGTCTGTGAGTATACACCAGCACACACCGTATATCAGTATGTATGAATTTATTTCTTAACCTGTCTACTGCAGTAAGACATTATTAACCTTGCTGCTTGGAAATATAGCTGAGCTCAGATGAAAGCTGAGGAAAATTGGCAAGGCGAGATTGGTCTCACCCAGAATGAAAACCTAACAGCACCATGTTTTATCTTTAGCCCTGTATCCAATATCCTGCTGAGTTCTGAGAACACATACTGATGTTTTATTTGCTGAAGAAGTGACAAATATGGTTACACAATATCTTGCTGGAAATGTTTTAGCCTATAGCCGTGAGACATACTTTTCTTTCATTTTCTATTATTCACTGCAACATCCTGCACAAAGGCTGCTGATTCGAAACAATCACTATCAGTGAAATTGCTGCCTATAAATACCTCTTGTATTGGACTGATTCCTGCAAAGCCCTCATCTCAGGGAACTACACCAACATGTGTATTATCTCCGTAATGATGGGTGTTCACAATGTGAGCACGATTGCTTAGGAAAAGCTACTAAAGTTGTTTTTAAAGTTCATAATTTGATACTGGGGTCAAAATTGGAGCTGATTTGGACGGCTTCTCTGATACTTCTGCAAGGTCCATATATTTTGCTGTCAAATTAATTATTTAAATTATTGTCATAGTCATTGTCATTTAAAATGCAATAAATTTGAGTTTAGCTGGGCTATTGCATAGGTTTCGTTTTCTAACCATCATTCATCTCACATTTTGCAGTATATGTATGGAGGATTCTTATAAAAAGGTGAAGGCATTTCTGTTCACAATGATTTAGTCATTTCTTGTGTTACAAGCCCTCTTGTGTTCTCACAACAAGGTTAAATATGCATAAATGTGTTTCAAACATGCCATAGCTCTGCAGATGTATGCAAATCTCCTGCCCATGTTCTCTAAGGGCTGATGTGTAATTTTTTTGTGCGTCCTAGTTTCTTCACTGACCAAGGCCTGTCTTGAACACTGTTGTGCTCTCTGCTGTACCTCATTCAATAGCAGTTCCTCGGCGAGAGCGAAAGAATGCTGAGTGGAGTGTCTGCAGTTGAGAGATAAGCCCTGATACTTGAGCAAAGTTTTCGTACTCCACACCTTTGTATTATAGCACAGAATTTTTTTTACGTATTTAAATCGAGTGTCAAACTCATTTTTAGGTCTTGGGCCGGATTGGACTAAGGGTGTACTCACACTAGGCACGGTTGCCCTGAACCGGGCCCGAGTACGATTGTCCCCCCTCCTCACTCCCCCTCTGGTCTGCACTCACATAGGGTTTCAGCATTCGTGCCGGAGCATGCTTATGTCATTATGTTGCAATGGTTTCAGGATAAACGGGAAGATCAACGCTCGCGCTGAACGCGAAATAGTTTACTTTGTGGATAATTATTTTAAATCGTTTGGTCCGCGGTGGTCCACAGCCCTCTCAACGCCTATTGTTAAACAGGTCTATCGCCTTTGTGGCACGACAATTTTCACACAGTCATGCTGCTCGTATAAGGAGGTTTTCAATTACCAGCTGAAGTGCAGCAATGACTTTGCAGCTTTGATTACGGACTACAAAAACGTTGATTACCTCGCAAAAGCGTGACATCACGTGTCCTGTTCCGTGCTTCAGCACGGTTTGCGATCACACTGCATGCGAACCGCGCCCGAGTCCAACTGAACCGTGCTCTGGCCCACCTCTTCCAAGCGGGCCAGGGACGGCTAAACGAGCCGCGCCCGGGCACGGTTCGGAGCACTCACGCTAGTCAAACGAACTGCGCTTTGGTGGTCAAACGCACTCGGGCACGGTGTGAGTACACCCTAAGTGTCACCCTATGGGGCTCTTCTGAAGCTAATACAGTCCAGCTTGTTCAACTCGCTGCTTCCATAACTATTAGTGATAGAAAAGCAGCAGCTTTTGGATTGCTTACACATGCAAAACTGGATTTAACAATCAAACAATCATGAAAAAATTATCATTTACGCTTTAAAAATGAACATTAACACAAAGTTAGACCTTAAAGGGATAGCTTTCCCAAAAAATGAAAATTTGATGTTTATCTGCTTACCCCAGGACATCCAAGATGTAGGTGACTTTGTTTCTTCAGTACAACACAAATGAAGATTTTTAACTCAAACTGTTGCAGTCTGTCAGTCATACAATGGCAGTCAATGGGACCCACGGTTTTGAGAGTCAAAAAAACATACACAGACAAAACCAAATGAAACCCTGCGGCTCGTGACAATACATTGAAGTCTTAACACACGAAACAATCAGTCTGTGCAAGAAACTGAACAGTATTTATGTCATTTTTACCTCTGAGCCACCGCAATGTCCAACTGTCCTAAGTGCGTTCACAACAGCCATCATGTGGCAAAGAGCAAGCAACCATAACTTCAAAAGTTGAGAGTCAGTGAAAAGTGAAAACTCCCGGATCGCTTCTGTGCATATGTCGACTACTCCACACTCAAAAAAATAAATTGTTCAATGAACATGATTTAATCGTAGCACCCATTATGCATCTAAACCAATCTAATAAACTTGGAAAGGTTTGAATATGTTATATGAATGTGATTTAAATTTGTAGATTTAACATTGTTTTACCATGCCAGTGTAGCTTCTTTCCAACGAATTGAATCAAAATGTTTGAATCGTGTTAGTCAAATATGTCAGTAAAAGCACTTCAATTCAACAAAATTCTGCCTTGTTACATCTAATAGTTAATGTCTTGTTCATGTATAGTTTTGGTACTTTAATTAATACCCATCTTGTTGTTTCAATTAGATTTGTTTTAAGTGAAAGAACTAAGAACCAAAACATTACATCTACAGAAAAAACACAAAACATGCAAACAATGAAACATTTTTATTTTTTCATTCAGTTTTAACATACACATACAAATAAGTTTAAACTGCTTTCTTCACTTTAAGTCTCCAATTTGAGTGTTTGTAAAACAGGATTCAAACAGCATATCAGTTCAAATAACAGCACAAGCCTGACTTCCACACCTTCAGTTAGGACAACAATATCCTGTGGGTCATTGTTAGGAGGCGTTCCCTCCTTCAGTATGACAAACACTCCTGCTACAGTTTGCTCCATGGTACATTTTGACTCGATGTCTGAATCCTGTGGGGCGAAACACATAAAAGATCACAAACAAAAATAATTATTACAAGAATTGCTTATACACTTATTGGCCACTTTATTAATGACACCTTTAAAGTAAACTTAAATCCAATACTGGAGCTCTGATGTGAATCAGAGGTTATAATTTCTCAGTTTTTAAGTTGAAACTGTCAGAAAAGTGATAATTCTTCTCTGTTTATTATTGAGGTCACAGTGGGTGCTGGTGTGGTATTGCAGTGCATTATATTAAAAAAAGTTATAATTTATCTGGCAACCATATTTAAAAATTACTTAGGCGGCTAAAACATAACCACCATAGAATATAAAGCACTCCAATGAAAAAAAAAAAAAACATGCAAGTATAGTTTTCTGTCCAGGTCAATTATTTGACAAAGTTAAGTGTTCTCTCATGTCACATTTTTGTTCTAGCAAACAGGGAAAAACATGACCCAAGTACAGAATGGCTTTTGAAATTATTTTCTCATCAACTCACCAAATACCCCTTGACTAGTTTTTCAGGGTCTTCATTCAAGTAGATGCACAGAGACTTGATAACACAGGCTTCTCTGGTATGGTACACTGTAAACAAAATCTGTAGAAATTACAGTATTACTGGCAGCTGGTTGCCAGTAACTTACTGTAGATTTTAATTTATGCTATTTACTGGCAACAGTTTGTTCAAAGTTAATTGAACATTAAACATTAACAAGTCTTTATCTTTACAGAATAAAACTAAAATAACAGCCTCATGCAAAGCATTCTGGGAACCAAAATCTGAAGGAAAAAAACAGAAAAAGGTTGATGAAGGTTTCTGGTTCCCAGAATGCTTTGCAGTAGGTTGTTATTTTATAGTTTTATTCTGTAAAGACAAAGACTTGTTAATGTTTAATGTTCATTTAACTTTGAACAAACTGTTGCCAGTAAATAACATAAATTAAAAATCTACAGTAAGTTACTGGCAACCAGCTGCAGAACTACAGCAATTTTTTTACAGTGTACAGGTATGTACAGTGTCATCCTGTAGGGAGGAGACAAGATTACATCAACTTCAGTGGTGGCACAGCTTAAGAGTACTGAACGTGTTACTGTCTGTGTAGAATGTAACAGGTGAACTCTATACACATGGGTTTTAAGTCCTGCCCATGTCTTCAATGTGCATGCAAAATTTCAACCTTAACACCAAACCTGTCCCTAACCTTACCCATATCCCACCTTAATAGAAGCAATCGTTTTGCAATACAATATGACCACAATAAGTACATTGTACTTATTTTATACTGCAAGTACATAGTAGTGAAGGCCACCTAATATAAAGTGTGACCCAAATTTTATTAAAGGTTTATTCCACTTCAAATGTTGACTACTGTACACAAACATAATGACTGCCGCTTCCAAAGCAATGTTTAGTTTATAATGCTTAAGTAATTTGTACCTACAACTCTCCTTTGCAACACTTCCTGCACTGCCACATACATGTCACTGAAAGAGAAAGAAAAGGAAATTTCAGTATTCAAGGATAGTTAGTTATACATTAGTGTATGTGAGTGTTAAAAAAACTACTTACCATGTAAAGGTGAGGTTCACACCAGAAGAGCACGGGGACAGCTATACATTGTGATGTATTTTTTTTTTCTGCTGTGAAAAACAAAACAAACAAAGTGTATACAAGTTATATACTATATTTCCCGAATAAAACTATGCAAACCTATTCAATCATAACTTTAACTGCAATTTGTTAGGACATTTAATATATATGGTCGACTGCATTATAGATTTTACTTGACAATTTTTTGCAAACTGTATTCAATAAACTTGGTAGCAATATGTAACATTTCGGAACTCAAGAAAAACAAACAAAACAGCTCTATAAACGTTAGCTAGACTAAAAAGAGCGATGAGAAGTGCACACTGATTCAACATAGGACAAGTTATGTAAAAGTAAAGCGTATAGCATTACGCTAACTACATTAACGTACAAACAGAAAAAAAACCGAGTGCATAGTGTGTTCGACTGTGCATACTTTCCTCCAGTTTTCCTCTCCCAATGTTTGGGTAGACGTCAGGTTTAACGCAGGGTATGTGGTTAATAGTCAGGCGTGGTTAGCATTGAATTGTGACAGAAATGCACAAATTGTAGCGGATATATTAACGTTAAAGTGAAACTTGTATCGACAAAAACAACGGAGCCTACTTTGAAACATCGCTACAGTGTCTAATTACTTATTATCCCATGTTACTAAGTGCAAACTGGTACATTATATCAATAAAGTACTTACCCTCAATATCAAGGATGAAGAACGTTTAAATGCAGCAGTTCAAACCGCGGGCGCTCACACAACTCTTCTTCTTCCAGCGTCTGTACCCACGTGATTCCGTCGCAGTGCTGAGCATGCGCACTGACTCATCAGAGAGAGTTGTTGATATGAAGCGACTCAGGCTCATTGAATCAACAAGTGCTGATCTAATTCATTTGATTATTTCTTAATTTAGTTACAACTAACAAGAATCAATCATTTAACAGAAGTAAACTCGTTATAATCGTATTAATCAGACATATTTGTATTTTGCAAATCAAATAAGTGGCTAGTTGACTTTTTTGAGTGCAGAGCGTGTTGATGCGTCACGCACCGGCTGTTGTGAACGCACTCAGAACAGTTGGACATTGCGGTGGATCCGAGGTAAAAAATTATTTCAGTTCAGTTTCTTGCACAGGCTAATTGTTTTGTGTGTTAAGATCATAAAGGTGTCATCAGATGCCCATTTTCCACAAGTTCATATGAATCCATTGGGTCTTAATTAAAAGTCTGTAATATACTTTGGTTAAAAATTCTCAATAGTAGTGTAAAAAAACACCCTTTTACCTTTTACCCTTTTACCAAAATCAGCTTATCGCATGGCCCTTTAAATGCAAATGAGCTCTGCTCACCCCACCCCTCTCTGCTGTGGAATTAGAGGTGTAATGTTTACTTTAGCCACATTTAGCTGCGTTTATTGGTGAAACTTGCCAACAAGCACATTATTAAGAAAGGCCATTTGCATAGATGCATAGAAAACGTCTCGGGTTACTATTGTAACCTTAGTTCCCTGAGGGAACGAGACGCCGCGTCAGGAACGCTATGGGGAACGCCATTGGCGGGCCGCACTCTGAATCATGTCTTGCAACCAATGAACGACGGGGGTGACGTCACAGGCGCGGTGACGTCACCGACCAGGAAGTATAAAGCACGTGCGTTTGAAGCCCGCGGCAGCTCTAGCATGAAGCGAGCGCCGCAGGGGGCGGGAATTATGGTCCGAGACGCGGCGTCTCGTTCCCTCAGGGAACTAAGGTTACAATAGTAACCCGAGACGTTCCCTTCCGGGAACTCGAGCCGCGTCAGGAACGCTATGGGGAACGAGACTACCTACGTCCCCATAATTTCCGATCCCTGCGCAGTGTCTGTGCCAGCAGGTGGAAAGGTAAAGAGCATTTGTCTAGCATTACGCGGACAAGAGGCCCTGTAGTCCTCGGCCCTTAGGCACACGAGGAATGGTAGTCTTCCTCTGTCTGGTCGCCAGCCAGAGCGAGAGGTACTCCGCGGCCCTCAGGCACACGCAGAGTCTTAGTCCTTTGTCTGGTAGTCAGCCAGAGCAAGAGGGACCGAATGACCACTGTCTAGCACTCGGCGGACAGATGGTGTGTGTAGTCCCCGGTCCGTAGACCCACGAGGACGGTGAGCTTGACCTCCAGGCTCCTCGGCCCTCGGGTACACGAGGAGTGGGTGATCCTTTGCCTGGGGGTGCAGCCAGAGCAAGAGGGATCCAAGACTCGGCCTGTGCTACGCCAGGGCGCGAGAGATAAGGCCATTGTCGGCATTCCGCGGACAAGAGGGCACTGCAATCCCCGGCCCTTGGGCTCACGGGGAAGACAGTAGGGGCCTCTGCCTGGTAGCCAGCCAGTGCATGAGGCACTCCTCAGTCTTGTTCTAAGACAGACGAGGAGTCTTAGTCCTTGGTCAGGTAGTTTCCGGAACCAGAGGGACCGCATTACACTCGGTCTGATAGCATACTGCGTCAGAACACGAGGACAAGTGAGCCATTGTCTAGCATTCCGCGGACAAGAGGGCTGTAGAGTTCTCGGCCCGCAGGCACACGAGAATAGAGACCTCCGCCTGGTTCGCCAGCCAGTGCAGGAGGCACCCCTCGGCCCTCGGGCACACGAGGGGTCTTAGTCCTTTGTCTGGGGGTTCAGCCATGACAAGAGGGACTGAAAGCTCGGTCTGAAGTGTCAGAACGCGAGAGTAAGAGCCTTTGTCTAGATTTCCACGGACAACAGGCTAAGTATTTCTTAGTTTTGCAGATCTCATTAGTTTGGCGAAACTCACTTCTCTTCTTTCCGCAGAAAGATGCGCCTTGAGAAGTCTTCTCCTGGCTAGGGAAGTGGCTGACTCTCTAGGCCTAGCGCACTAGGCCGAGAGCACAGCAGAGCCTGGAGCGGCTCTGAGGTCAAGCTCATAAAACCTAACGAAAGTTAGGGGCGAGGACCAACCCGCAGCTTTGCAGATGTCTTCTATGGGGACACCTGCAGTCAGAGCTCTCGAGGCACTCATGCCCCGAGTAGAATGAGCCTTGAGTCCCAAAGGCGAGGGAAGATCAGAGGACTCGTAAGCAGTAGTTATGGCATGATGATCCATCTACTAATAGTGGGCTTAGAAGCCGGGCTCCCTCTCTTAGGGGGGCCGTAACAGACGAACAGTTGCTCTGTTTTACGCCACGTGGCAGCTCTGTGGACGTATGCGTCTAAGGCTCTGACTGGGCACATGCAATTCAACTTCCTGTGACCTGGCTCCACGTATGGAGGAGGATAGAACGCCTGTAGCGTTATAGGCTGCGGTGCTAGGGAGGGGACCTTCGGGATGTACCCGACCCTGGGATATAAGAAGGCTTTGGCCATCCCTGGGGCAAACTCTAAGTGGGACGGGGCCACTGACAAGGCCTGCAGGTCGCCTACTCTCTTGAGGGAGGTAAGTGCTAACAAAAGCGCTGTCTTTATTGTGAGTATGCGATCCGTAGACTCCTCTATCGGCTCAAAAGGGGGCTCACTTAGAGCCTCTAGCACCACAGCGAGGTCCCACGCGGGGACCCTGGGTGTCACTCGAGGCCTCAACCTGAGCGCACCGCGGAGGAACCGTATGACCAAGGGCTCTCTGCCCACTGAGAGACCACCTAGAGGGGCGTGGTAGGCACTTATAGCCGCCACGTAAACCTTCAGGGTGGAGTGAGCTAGCCCTGCAGACAGGCGAGACTGTAGGAACTCCAGAACTGTACCAACTGGGCAGTTGACTGGGTCTAAGTGGCGCTCGCGGCACCATCTCGCAAACAGGTTCCACTTGAGGCCATACAGTTTCCTCGTAGAGGGAGCTCTGGATTGGAGAAGGGTCTCAACCACCTCAGTAGGGAGGCCCGCTCCTATGAGTTGCGCCCCCTCAGGGGCCACACCCATAACCTCAACTTCTCCGGGTGGGGGTGGCAGACTGCGCCCCCGACCTGGGACAGGAGGTCCCTCCTGACGGGAATCTCCCATGGAGAGCCGTCGAGGAGAGATACCAGGTCCGAGAACCATACTCGTGCCGGCCAGCGCGGGGCTACTAGTAGCAGCCGCACTCGAAACCGACGGACCCGTTCCAGAACTCCCGGGAGCAGAGCGATCGGGGGAAAGGCGTACAGACGCAGCCTCGGCCACGTCTGTGCCATGGCGTCCAGCCCCAGTGGAGCTGGAGGCACTAGAGAGTACCAGAGGGGACAGTGCGATGTCTCTTGAGTCGCAAACAGGTCCACCTGAGCCTGGCCAAAAACTCTCCATATCTGCTCCACCACCTCTGGGTGGAGCATCCATTCCCCGGGCCTCGGCCCCTGTCTCGACAGGACGTCTGCTCCCACATTCAGATGTCCAGGAATGTGGACTGCTCTCAGGGAGAGGAGTTTTCCTTGAGACCACAGGAGGATCCGATACGCCAGCTTGAATAAGGGGCGTGAGCGGATCCCTCCTTGATGGTTTATGTAATAAACTACCGCTGTGCTGTCTGTACGAACAAGGACATGACGGTTTCTTAGGTCTGGTAGAAAACTCCTGAGGGCCTGGAACACCGCCAGCATCTCTAGACAATTTATGTGCCATGAATGATGGTGCGGGCTCCACAGGCCTTGGGCTGAGCGGCCACTCATGACCGCTCCCCATCCGGAAAGGGACGCGTCTGTCGCTAGTGTGACACGGCGGCATGGCATCCCTAAAACCGGTCCCTGAGAGAGAAACCAGGGTTTCTTCCACATGACCAGGGCACGTAGGCAACGCCGCGTGACACTGATCTTGCGGAATGGGTTTCCCCTCGGGGAGAACCCCCTGGTTTTGAGCCACCACTGTAGTGGTCTCATATGCAGCAGTCCAAAAGGTATCACGTTGGAGGCGGCTGCCATAAGACCTAACAGTACTTGGAACTGTTTGACAGTGAGTGACTGGCCTAGCTTGACCGCATTTACTGCAGTAAGTATGGACTCTATCCGAGCAGGTGACAACCGTGCCCGCATCGTGGATGAATCCCATACCACGCCCAGATAAGTAGTCCTCTGTAGTGGAGAGAGGACGCTTTTCTTGGCGTTGAGTCTCAACCCTAACTTCTGCATGTGAGCGAGAACAACACCTCGATGCTGAACCGCTAACTGCTCCGAGCTGGCTAGGATCAGCCAGTCGTCTATGTAATTGAGTATGCGGATGCCCTGGAGTCGCAGTGGAGCCAGCGCAGCATCCACACACTTCGTAAAAGTTCTGGGTGAGAGAGCTAGGCCGAACGGAAGAACCCTGTATTGGTACGCTTCGCCCCTGAAAGCGAACCTGAGGAACTTCCTGTGCTGAAGAAGGATGGAGACGTGAAAATAAGCGTCTTTTAGATCTATCGTGACAAACCAGTCCTTGGACCTGATTTGATACACGACCTGTCTGACAGTAAGCATCTTGAACTTCAGTTTTCTGACTGAGCGGTTTAGAAGCCTGAGATCTAAAATGGGCCGAAGCCCCCCATCCTTCTTCGGAACAATGAAGTAACGGCTGTAGAACCCGGATTCCCTGTCTTGAGGAGGGACCACCTCGATGGCCTCCTTCCTCAGAAGAGTATCTACTTCTTGTTCCATTACCAGACCCTGCTCGGGGCTTACTAATGTTGGAAATACCCCGCTGAAAGGTGGCGGCTTGGTGCCGAACTGGATAGCATAACCTTTCTCTACAGTACGCAGGACCCACTTTGAAACATTTGGCAGTAGTTTCCACGCTGCCAGAAAGTTTACTAAGGGTACCAGCCTCTCGAGACTGGTGTCTGGATTTCTTCGAGGAACTAACTCGGAGACCTGTAACAGCGAGCTGGCAGGAGACTCCTGAACTAGCTCCTCGGTTTTCTGAGGGCCTCGAGGGGGTTTGAAAACCGCACTCGGGGGTGCGGTGCAAACCCGCTCGTGAGGGGCTGCCCCCAACGGCCCTGAGCCACAACTGTCAGGGCCGCTTAGCCGCGGACTTCCTCGACTGAAGGACGACCCTCAGGTCGGGCCTTCTGTCGGGCGCCCGCGACTTAGGGCGTCGCCTTCCCCGTCCTCTAGGCTGGGCCGGAGGGGTACGGGTGGCGACGCTCCGTTTCTGTGCCTCTCTATACGAGGAGCTCGTACACGGTTGGGGCTGCTCCCGTCCAGCAGCCCCAGAGGAGTAACCTTTAGGGGCTTAGTGGGCAAGGGCGGAGCCTTTAGGGCTGATGCCGAACCGGGGGACAGATAGCCCGCAAGCGTCTGCTCTACCCGTGGCATCGCCCTATATCCGCACTCCTCCGCGCCCGCGATGTTTCCATAGTTCTCAGCGGGGTTGAACAGGCGGAAGGAGTACGGCTTCTCCCAAGATCTAGAAAGTTCTTTGTGTAGATCGGGGAAGAAGGGAAGGCTCCGCTTAGGAGGTGCTGATTGTGTCCGCAGGAAGCGCTCATCTAATGCGCTTCGCTGCGGCTCATATGCTTTGCGACTTTCTTCCGCGGGCCAAGCGATGTTGAGCTTGGCCACAGCGTTCGTCAGCACCTCCAAAAGCTCCTCGTAGTGAGGCGAGCGGGGCGGCGGTTGTGGCACATCATCCGGAGCTACAAGGTCGACCTCCTCGGAGGAAGACAACAAGAGCTCTGGGATCAACTCTGGAGGGGAAGAAACCGCAGTGCGGGCTTCCACGTCCAAGAGAAGATCACTCGATTGGCTGAGTGAGGGCGGAGATAGGGGTTCACCCGTCTCCATTCCCTCCAGCAAATCGAGCTGCGAGCCCCACGAGTGCAGCTGCCGCTCCGCCTCGGCGGAAGCGGGGCCACTCCCGCGGGGAACGCTGGTGAAAGCCCCCTCCTCGAAGAGGGCTTTCCGGGAGCGAAGCACACGCACTGGCAATCGATCACAGTGCTCACAGCCAGCCTTTTCGAGGGCTGACTGGGCGTGCTCCGCTCCCAAGCAGACCACGCATAAGCTGTGTGTATCCCCACCAACAATGTAGCGTTGGCAAGGAGGAACACACTGCCTATGCGGGCGCTGTACCGCCACCGCTTTTCTGGTTGCTTTTCTACTAGAAGCAGACGCCATTTGCTCAAATAAAAGTGTACCAAACTGGGCACAAAAACAGCAAATGGTAGACAGACAGACACAGAGCGCTCTCGCTGAATGACAAAAGCTGCCGCGGGCTTCAAACGCACGTGCTTTATACTTCCTGGTCGGTGACGTCACCGCGCCTGTGACGTCACCCCCGTCGTTCATTGGTTGCAAGACATGATTCAGAGTGCGGCCCGCCAATGGCGTTCCCCATAGCGTTCCTGACGCGGCTCGAGTTCCCGGAAGGGAACCCTTATACTCACTTCTGCTGAGAGGGCGGGTCTAAGGTAAGACGCTCATGTCAATTAACTGTGTGCCGTCACAACAACAAGAAGCTAAGAATGAAATGATTTTAAAAAGGAGACATTAGTTTTAAAGATTAAAAAAATACCACTGGGTGGATTTTTATCATTGTAGGGTGGTTGTGTACACAAACTACCAACACACATTAATGTTCAAACAACATGTAAAAGTTAGTTTTGCATCCGATGACCCCTTTAATGTATCATGAGTAATGTGCAGTGTTTTAATTTTTATCTCTTTTAATCTAAATTTAATCTTAAAAGCTTCTTTTTGTTATTTTGATATATGTAATTCCAGTGCCATAGACAGAGAAAAAAACTGAAAGTCGAAGGACACAAGAAGATATGAACCTCCCATAATGGTGATAATCAGGTCCAATTATATTACTGTAACTAATGCATTTAAAAGTTAAAGGAACACTCCGCTTTTTTTTTGGAAATAGGCTCATTCTCCAACTCCCCCCGAGTTAATAAGTTGAGTTTTACCTTTTTGAAATCCATTCAGCCGTTCTGGCAATATCACTTTTAGCATAGCTTAGCATAGATCATTGAATCCTATTAGACCAATAGCATCGCGTTCAAAAATGACCAACGAGTTTCGATATTTGTCCTATTTAAAACTTGACTCTTCTTTAGTTCTATCGTGTACTAAGACCGGCGGAAAATGTAAAAATGTGATTTTCTAGGCCGATAAGATTAGGAACTACACTCCTATTCCGGTGTAATAGTCAAGGAAGTTTGCTGCCGTAATATGGCCGAAGCAGGCGCAGTAATGTCCCGCAGCACATCGCAGCACAACGTGACCAACTGCATGCAAAGTGAGCGTTCCTTGTTGGAAGTTACCTAGCTGGGAACTAATTTCAGGCGCTGATATTACTGCGCCTTCTGCGTCCATATTACAGCAGCAAACTTCCTTGACTATTACACCGGAATGGGAGTGTGGTTCCTAATCTTATCGGCCTAGAAAATCGCATCTTTACATTTTCCGCCGGTCTTAGTACACAATATAACTACAGAAGAGTCAAGTTTTAAATAGGACAAATATCGAAACTCGTTGGTCATTTGAACGCGATGCTATTGGTCTAATAGGATTCAATGATCTATGCTAAGCTATGCTAAAAGTGATATCGCCAGAACAGGAGAACGGCTGAATGGATTTCAAAACGGTAAAACTCAGCTTATTAACTCGGGAGGAGTTGGAGAATGAGCCTATTTCCAAAAAAAGTGGAGTGTTCCTTTAAGAGAATAATTGAGAATCCCTCTCAGTAACATTTCTCTCCCACAGTCCCTTGATTCAGAGAGTAATGAATTATATAAGTACCAGGGGAGTAAAAGTTAATCACACAAATCAAGGCAGTCACTAGATCCTGAAATTTTTTATTTTCCTTAAACTAATATTCAGTTTAAAACTCATTTCCTGCAATATTTACTCAATTTATTTTGCTCTTTTGAATGCAATAAAAACGTCCTTTTAGATCTGAATGGCCGTCCATTAAACATCCTCAGACAGACACTCCATGACAAATTCAGAAGGCTCTGCTCTGTTGCATCCCGTCCCATTCGCCACATCAGACTCCTGCTGTCTGTGTCTCAAGTGTCTTATGCTTCAACACCCACAGTCTGCTAAATTAATGAAACGCAATAAAACAAAGCCATCACAAGGACTGCTGATGTTCATCCCAACATTCCTTGGAATTTAGTGCTGTAATTTCTCTTTATTGGATGGGAGAGAGTGGCCATTATCAAGGCTCAGCGGCAAACAAAAAGTAGGGGGGAAAAACAAATCAAACAAATCAAAGGCAAGAATCAAACGTTGTCCTGTAATTTTGCATGTGATTCTGAGTGCATTTCACGACACTGAAAAATTGTACTAAAACATACAAAAGACTATACGAGACCTAAAAGGGCCCTCAATTGTATGTGTAGAATGCTTTTGTGTGTTCACAATTCCTCTTTAGGAAAGATCTAATTGGAGCTCCAAAGGCCCAGAGTATCAAACACACCATCCTCTGGTGGTAAAGAGACTATGCAGTAATACCTTTATGGGTGTTGTAAGTTCCTGGAAGAAAACGAGATGAAAGGCTCTGCCGCTGCTGGATTGCACTCCTCTATTTACCTTTGAACCAAGAAGAGATCCTCTGAGTTCAAAACATCATAATTATTGATGATTGTGTATAATCAACCATTTTTTATGCCAGACATCTTTTCCCGGTGGACTCGCTTACAGCTTCCTCATCTGTAATGGAAGTAATATAAAACTCAATATACATATGAATGAACACCCCAGACCAAATTACACTGTTTTACACAACTGCATTATGTATAATTATATTTTAGCATTACGATACACAAAAACATCAATTTTTGAGAGGACTGATGAACCATGGATTAACACGGGGTCTCTTTGAAACATTTAAACATACATTATGTATTTTTTGTTATATATTTTTTGCCTATAAGAAGTGTTTATATTCTGACTATTTTCTGTGGTTCTCCTACAGAATTTGGCTATTTTAACATTGTACAGGTATGTGGCACAAAATTAGAATATTGAGGGAAAGTCCATTTATTTCAATAATTTGTTTCAAAAGTGAAACTTATATGTTATATTAGTTCACTACACACAAAGTGAAATATTTCAAGCCTTTATTTGTTTCAGTTTTAATGATTATGGATTAAAGATTAAAAAAAAAAACAAATCCAGTATTTCACAAAATTAGAATATCGTGACAAAGTTCAACATTGTAGGCTCCCTGTGTCCCAATCTAGTCAGCTAATTAACGCAAAACACTTGCAAAGGTTTCCTCAGCCTTTAAATTGTCTCAGTCTGGCATAGTAGGCTTCAGAATCATGGGGAAGACTGCTGACTTGATGGTTGTGCAGAAGACCATCATTGACATCCTCCATAAGGAGGAAAAGTCTCAAAAGGCAATCGCAAGAAATATAAATCACATGAAATATTCTAATTTTGTGAAATACTGGATTTTTTTTGTCTCTAATCCATAATCATCAAAAAATAAACAAATAAAAACAAAAAAAGGCTTGAAATATTTCACTTTGTGTGTAGTGAACTAATATAACATACAAGTTTCACTATTTGAATTAAATTATTGAAATAAATGGACTTTCCCTCAATATTCTAATTTTTTTGCACATACCTGTATATTCTGATTATTTGAGACCAAGTGGGATGGCAACTTCTGCCAAGTAGCCTAGTACCTGCGTGACTCGTCATATACATAAACGTAGAGAAGTAGTTCCGGCTATGTTCTTGCGCAAGATATACATGCTGTATCTTTAAATGAAACCATAATATCCACCTTTTTCTTCACCCTATGGGTGAGAATTCCAGTTTATTAGCCGCTATAGAGAAATGGCAAGAAGAATAACAACATGCAGTAAACTGTAAAACTGTTTGCACTACAAACCAGTGTGTTCATAATGAAGATAATACATTAAAATAATATGGTGAGACACAACAATTTGCATTATCAAGCAGCAAAATGAGCTGTTTTGTACAGCAAAAAATATCTGAGCATGGATGAGACCAGTGTCAGGATTTAGTCTTAGTCTTGTTCACTGTTTTCCCAGTGTTCTTTCCCCCTATATTTCCCATGCTTTTGGTTTAGTCCGTGTTGTCCCCTTTGGTTTAGTTTCCTTTTGGTTCAGTCATGCCCATATTTGTACTTCCCCCTCGTGTCTTGTTATCTCATTTGTAACCACGCCCTGTCCTCTGTGCATTTAAGTCTGTGTCTGTCCACTCCCCTCTGTCTGTCGATGTAAGTTACTTCTGTTTTGTTTGGCTCCATGTTTATGTTTCTTTTGTTTGCAATACTCCATGTTCATCGTTGTGTATTCTTTAATAAATTCAGTATATATTTTACTCCGGTTTCCTGCACCTCCATCTTCACTCCTCATCCTGCTTAAACAGTGACAACCAGAGGCCAGACATATAAAATTACAATTTACCGCATCCGTTCTTACGGGAAGAAAAAGTTGGATAAGTCGAGACAGTCATTTTCATTCTTTCTCTGGCTACTTTAGATGATAAATATACGTAATGCTTTCTTTTTTGGCTCTTCTCTACTACAGCACTTCCCCACTGTGCTCACTGACTCATTTATTTACCAATTTAAAACGTGGAAGTGACTCAGAAAAACAACCACAGCCTTTCTCTGTGTGTATTAATGGCCATGCAGCATCACAAATCTTGAGCGATAAGTTTTATTCGAAGAAGATGGGGTATAATGAAAACTCTTCCACCATCGGGCCGGATGGTTCTCATTGGGAAAACATGCTGATCCTGGCCAGTTGGCACTATTATTGTTTCTTTTTCCACTGTGGTGCTATGAAATCAGGATTACAATGTACATAAAGTTTGGTGATGCAAGAGTTGGAAACAACATGATGCTGTTGGTATACAATGGAGGATGATCACATCATATAGAAACAGGCAAGTTTACAGACTAGCTGCAAAAAATGTATTGCCATATACTATTTGAATAGTATACTGATAAGCTATATTATATGAGTACTATTAGTTATATTATTATTAGTTAGCATAATGCACCTATAGTAGAGACTACATATAGTAGAAAACCATTATCACCTCACTACATGTGTTCCACCAACATGGTTGAGCATGAATAGTTAACCGTGCTGAGAAATCCACTTCGGAAAGGATTTGTTATCTTAATTGTAATCCTGTGTTGAACTATTTTTAAATGGAAATGCAACTGGAACCTTTCAGCACTAAAGTGGAAAAGCATTTAAGAGATCTGCAATGTCGCAAGAGTTGTTGCTTGGCTGTTTTGAGGCCATCGTCTTATCTTAATTTGAACTCGGGCTCAGCTGATGAACAATTGCATAAAGAATTATATTAAGCAGTTTTAAAACTTGTTGGTTTTGAAAATTATATGTGGTCTAGGCCTTTTTTAGAGTGTATGCCATTGCATAGGCTGTAAGTCTAGTCTATTTAATAAGATATCTACCAGGGTCACAAATTAACTTTTCCATTAAGGGGCAATATTTGTCTGGAATTGATATCCAGGGGCATTTTTTTTAACATTTGTGAGGACAATTTTTATAATCATCACCTTATTATTATAAAAACCAAATGTCTTTCATGTCAAATACTTAAATTTACCCAATTACTTGGGTATTACTTAAAGGAGCCATAGAATGGAAATCTGTATTTACCTTGGCATAGTTGAATAATAACAGTTCTGTACATGGACATGACATACCGTGAGCCTTAAGCACCGTTTCCTCCTTCTTATATAAATCTAGTTTTTGCAAAAAAACACTGAAAAATAGGTCAATTCCAACATAACACAGACTATTGCGCAATAGTTGGGATCGTTAATAGTTACGCCCCCAAACATTTGCATAGACCAATCATCAGACGATCTCCAGATAGGATATTGTGAAAAGGCAAAGCGAGCAGTTTCAATGCCCTGCATATTAATAGCGGCTCGAGCTCCAGAATTAAATAGATATTTTCTCCATGTGTTTCCTTACAGCTGTGTGAGAGCGAGCTGCATAGTGATGGTGCGTTCACACCGGACACGAATGAAGCGGCAAGTGCGAGTGATTTACATGTTAAGTCAATGCAAAGACGCGAATAGCCATCCTGCAGCGCGAATAGCACAAATGAAGCAGCGCACATTGAGCGTTTCAAGCGTTTGCTGCGCCATTTGCGCAAAACGTGCGAGTTCAAGAATGTGAACTTTGGTGAAAATTTGCACCGTGTTAACCAATCAGGAGCTTGCCCTAGTAGTGACGGAGGCAGAAATCTGAAACAACAGTGGAGGACAAAATCACTGTTGCTGTCTGTGGTTATTCGGAGCTGTACCATACATCTTTGTACTTTTATAGAAACAGGAATAAAAAGGATCTTGCTTGGAAGAAAGTGAGTGAAGAGGTCGGACAATCTGGTAAGTTTAAAAAAACGCTCTTTACTCAATTTGACCTACATATATATACATATTGAGACTACAAGCAAGCTAAAGCTGACAAATTGGGCTCATTCACCTATTTTACAACTACTTTCCCGCTGACGAGTGGCAGACGCCCCTCCCATGACGTGAATTCGCGTCTGTTGTGAAGTAAATTTCACGAGCGAATGAAGCGAGTGAACTTCAAATGTTCAAGCGTCCAACTACGCGCGAATAGCTCAATTTATTCGCGCAAGTTGCGTCTGGTGTGAACGCACCATGAGACAGCCAATCAGAGCAGAGTTCCTCATTTAATATTCACGGACCTTCCAAATAAGGCAATAACAGAGCATTTCATTCTGGGGACAAATCCTAGGGTTGTAAATGGACCTGTAAAACCGTTTCTGGAAAATTTTTGCCCTTTCCTATGCCATATACCTTCTATGTAGATCTCAGAGAACAATTTAAAATATTCTCTCAATGCGTTCTATGGCACCTTTAATATTTGAAACTTTTATCAATAACAATAGTCTGTTTGAAAGTGTATCTAAATTATGTAAAAAATACTAATTATTGTTTTTTATGGTGAGGGAATTCGGGAGCATGCGTACTCATGCAGCTCTGGCATTTTTAGCGCTGACAGCGTTCTAAGTGCCTCTGGCGTGTTTCACCTCTGATTGGCCAATGCATTCCTAAGTTCAACAGAAACATGTTTGATTGGTTATAAGGCCCTGTTTACACCCTGTCCATTTTTAATTCATCACAAGTTGACAATGCAGGTGTAACCGGGATCTAAAACATTTTGAGCTTGTCCATTTCTTTACCAATGCCAATGGCAGAAAAACCTCGATCTCCACCTAATAATGAAATAATCTTTGTCAGATGTGCTGTGATAAAGCTCACCAAAATAAGCGAGTCAATCAAATGGAATATAGCAGCTTTCTTGATCGTTTTAATTTGCTTTCTTTCCTGATCCCTCATATTCAACATGATGTGTGACAAAATAAGACAAGAGTGTCTCGAAAAAAAATCTTTCAAATGAGACGGATTTGAAACAATTTATTACCAGGTGGAAACTGTGTCTGAGTGACCACTTGTGATTGGATCTCTGAAAACACTAAATCTTAATACCAACATGACCTAGAATGACCTTTCTTGACTTACTATTTGGTTGGAGTGCCAAAAGTTATTTTTAAAAGACCTTTCCAAACAAAACCGAATATTAAGGTTATATGGCAAATAAACTGAGGCTTTGTCACAAAAATGTGTTATAATGTAAATTAAATGTAGATTGTATATACAGTTCAGTATTAGGGTCATTCCATGTCATCTCAACCAGAGGTCCCCAGGATCAAATTTTTGAAACTAGTTAAAATTCTAATTTCAAAATTTGTTTCTTCTTCAAACATTGCTCTTTAATTAAAATAAGTATCATCTGAATGCAAAGTGACCAACATTTGGGTTTCAACCACTGAAAATGGGTACTATTCAACAATCTGTACATGGAGCCTCATTGAGGTCCCCATATCTCTTGTACTAAATTACGTATGGCCTTGAAAATTAGGATTCCAAAAGAAACTAGACATTAACAACTAGAATCTAAAATTATATTGCAATATCTTTCATACTTCTTGAGTTATAGCCACACAAACTTTGGAAAAAGAATATTTATGTCATTCAGACAGGTATGTTGAATGCAGTTGTCTTGACAGAAGAACATGGTTCTTCAGACATTCCTCTTTAAAAAAACAGAAGAAGAAGAAGTATCATATTTTTGCAAACTGCCTGACATTTGGTTTTTGACCACTGAAAATGTGTACATTTAAACAATTTACTTCTGGAGCCATATTACAATTCCAATATCTCTGGAACTGAACCATACAGGACCTTAAAAATGAAGATTCCAAAAGGAAAGTTGTTAAGACCCAATATCTAAAAGGGCATTGAGATATTGAATTCTCTGACATATCTATATATAATTATTTTGAGTTACAGGCATGCAAACTTTAGAGAAAATTGGCACATAATGTAACAAAGACTGCTAAAGTCAACAGACCTACCAATTTCTGTGTAAAAATAACATTTTGATGCTTACCATTTTTCTAAAGTAATTTTTACCCCCTTTTAATTTAATTTTTTAATTTAATTTAATTGATTTTACACAGAATATAGCCTAGAAAGTTTGTATGCTTTGTATATGTGTACTATGTCTACAGTGTTGACAAATTGGGCTACTTTAACATTGTTGTCCATGTGTTAAAGTGACCCCAATAACATGATATTTAGCCCCTTGGGATGCTAATTTAATCAGTAGTACCCTGAAAATGTATTTTAGCCCCTGAAATGTGATTTTTATTCATTTATTTTTATTTATTTATTTTTTTACCGGGGGACCCACTTGAAACATGATTGAGCTAGTTTTAAGTAGCAATTGGGTGCATTTTGTTGTAAAAATTTGGCAACCCTCTGAGTCTATGACAGAATGTTCCGACAATGATAGTAAAACCTGAAATCACCTGTGAAGGCTAGCCAACAGCCCCCATGAGGAAACAGCTTAATAAACATACTAAATAATGTCTTAATGAACATCTAAAATGCAGACAGGTTTATGTGAGGGTTGGGTTTAGGTTCAGTGGAAGGCTTCAGGGACCAATATTAGTATAAAAAAACAAAGTCCTTATGCTGGTGGTGCTCTAATTGGCACATTAATATAGTCATGCTACAAACTACTTATAATTAGCTTTTTATATGAAAAATGTGTCCTATAAGTGGAAGTGTGTCATTCATTTAGTAAAGCCCTTGAAGTTGGCATTTATTTTTTTGTTTATTAAAATAATACACTATTTATTATTATTTATTATTCATATATGAATCCATGCCTGTCTCTAAGCTCACTAAATAAATGCTAGACTAACACATAGACATTTACATATACAGAGACAGACCTAGTTAGTAGTTTTGAAGTGTGTCTCATTTTACCTTTGTCTCGAGATACAGAACGTATAAACAAACACAATGTCCTTAAGCTTTGTCATTGTTGTGATGAGCTCTATGAATTGTTTATGAGTCCCTTATTTGTTCTGACAACTGATGGACTCATATGGCCAAACTGCTTATGTAATTAAACCTCTGGGTGTAGAGAATATTTAAAGGTGCCATTGAATGCATTGATACAATATTTTAAATTGTTCTCTGAGATCTACATAGAAGGTATATGGCATAGGAAAAGGTTAAAATTCTCTAGAAACGGTTTTACAGGTCAATTTATCAACCCTAAAATTTGTCCCTAGAATGAAATGGTCTATTATTACCTTATTTGGAAGGCTTCGGAATATTAATGAGGAGCTCTACTCTGACTGGCTGTCTCACAGAGCGGCTTGCTCTCTGACAGCATGAAGTAAACACATGGAGGAAATATCTATATAATTTCGGAGCTTGAGACGCTATTAATATGTGGGACATTGAAACTGCCGTTTTGAATCAAGGATAACGTTTTAGGGTCACTTTTGAGATCGTCGATCGCACGTGCTCCATGTACATACTACAGGCAGTACTTGCCACATTTGACAAGTTTAGATGCTGTCAGCAGTGATCAGGATCTGCAAATCATTGGCCATTGTCCGCGCAGTCATCTCTCCTTACTCTGTTTATGTGGTAAGTGAAATCTTATGTACTACAGTGTAACAGGCTAGCGCTAACAAGAAGCTAACCATGTCCCTTTAGTGGCTTGTCTTATTTTATTAGAACGCATTATTTGTTTTCCTTGCCTTTCTGAGTACAAACACCAACCCATCCCTTCACTTAACATCTCCTGCACAACCAGGAACATAACATTTATTCCCATGATCTGCCATTTTCGCTATTGTCTTCGCTTTGGTTTTTCACAATAGCCGCCAGAACGTCTAATGATTGGGTTATGCAAATGTTGGGGGTGTAACTATTAATGATCGTGACTATTGCGTAATAGTCGGTGTTATGTTGGAATTGACCTATTTTTTCAGTGGTCCTTTGCAAACACTATAGTTATACAAGAAGGAGGAAATGAGGGTGTTTGAGACTCATGGTATGTCATGTCCATGTCCAACTGTTATTATTCAATTATGCCAAGGTAAATACAGTTTTCCATTTTATGGCAACTTCAAGGTAGTTTACCATGCTCATTTGTTTTAGTGTCTTGTCAGCATTTTCCCCTACCTATTATGAAAAATTGGTAAACTGCAGTATCTTTCCTCTAGAATTGTACAATAAACACTCTACTTAAAATAAAACACAGGTAAACTTGAACAATGACAGGCAGGGCAGAAAAGATTTAAGAGATTTGTCTCAGATGTCAGTAGACTGCACTTCCTGTCAGAGAGAATAGACAGAACTGTCATAAATGCCACATGCAACTGAAATGCCTGGCATCCTCTCTCTTTCACTCTCTCTGTCGCTGTCTGTCATTCCCCCTCTCTCTCTTTCTTTCTCCATCTTTGATCTGTGATTGCTCTATCCCTGCATGCGTATGTGTGAAATTGTGAGGCTGTGCCTGTCAAAGAGGAAAAAAAAATCCTTTTTCTAGTTGTGTTTACGGTGGACAAAGAAATTCAAGTCAAAAAGAAGGAGAAAGAAAAGTGAAAAGCAGCAAAAAAAACTCTTTTGCAACTCTTAATTGCATGGCAAGTGCTTATGCAGCAGCTGCTGCCACCAGGATGTCACATCCTGTTTCCGTTCTGCTTACTTCTGCTGCTGTCACAGCTGATTTCTACACTCTTTAATATGGCATTTTGACACTCAGCTCAGGAGAATGTGTGCCTTAACATGGATTAGCTAGTGTTGTACTGCGGTATTGGAAGTCAACAGTGCTTTTCAGTGCATTTCTTTTAGTGAGGGGTGTCAGTGGTTTTATTTGCCCGGCAAGATTTGTCTTGATGAGTTTGAGCACCTCTTTGGCTTTTCTGTCTTTAATATGAACTCTCACTTAAAATCGTGGCAGTATATAAAACCAACCAATTCCAATGTACTCACATTTACTTGCCAGTGTATAAATATTTTTTCACAACCATTTTCTGCCCTCGCTTTAATTTTTACAACTGTGACTTTAAGGCTTCTGCATAAATGGTCTGTTTTTATTAGCTAACTTCTCTGCATGTGAAATGAGTAACAACACTGTCTATAGTATAGTTGGTTCTGCTCAGTCTTTTCACAAAAGCCTCTTTGCAAAGCCTCCAATAAATTTGATTTACAAAAAAGCACAATCTGTTAAGATCAGACTGACATGATTAAGGACCTTTATTCCTCCTTCCTGTGAGCCTGAAACAGCAGCACTTTTGTCTGACTTGTCTATTCTTATCACTAGTTAAATAGCAGCTGGCTAAATAATCACTAGCTAAATAACAGCCCCTTACTATAATCATGGTTTCTTTTGCTCAGCTGTAAATATTAATGATGGCGTCCAATTGCCATACAAAAATGAATCCGATTGAGAATGTTTACAAACAAGGGGGTTGTGGAGAAGGATTTCCATGTTGAAAAAACTGCATATGCTGGTAAGGTTTGTTTTGAAGCATTGCAGCTGGTTTAAGCTAATTTAAACTTGTAATAAGCTGGTTATGTGCTGGTCCTAAGAATGGTCCTAAGAAACTATTTCCTGCTCAGGACCAGCTCATAACCAACTTATAATACCAGTTTATGCCCAACTAAGGACCAGCGTAAACCAGCTCAAACCAGCTGCCATGCATCAAAACTATACACAACCAGCATATGCTGTTTTTTTCAGTAGGATTTAAATGACTTTTCAGAGAAGAATGTATTCTGTAGGTGAGAACTATTTCATTGAGTGACTTTACAATATCTGGAAGACGTGTACTCACCCCCTTTTCATCCAAGATGCTCATGTCTTTCTTTCTTCAGTCGTAAAGAAATTGTTTTTTTTTGAGGAAAACATTTCAGGATTTCTCTCCATGTAATGGATATATGTGGTGCCCCCAAGTTTGAACTTCAAAAATGCAGTTTAAATGCTGCTTCAAAAGGCTCTAAATGATCCCAGCCGAGGAAGAAGGGTCTTATCTAGCGAAACGATCGGTTATTTTCAAAACAAATGGACAATTTATATACTTTTTAACTAGAATAGAATCAGGTGTGTCAGATGAGGGAGACATACAAAATGTGCAGTGCTAGGGGTCCTCCAGGACAACTAAAAACCCCCGACTCACTGTGCTTCCTTCTTTTTGTCCTCATTTGTCCTCTGCAGTACGTGCTTTAAATTTTATGAAGTTCCAAACGTAGGTTCGGGAAGAGATTCAGTCCTGTCAATCATCATTACGAGCCTATATAAGCAGCACTAATTGCACTGTCCCCATCTCCTCCTTTATTTCTGTTATTCTCCTTTTACGTAGTACTGCAATAGGTGGGTTAAACTTGGAACTCAACCTAAGCCTTGAATTCAAGCCTCCATTGAGGACAGCAAGCCAAGTTTGT
>NC_133365.1:14551488-14680785 GCF_049309525.1 Garra rufa
AGAACGGAGGATAAATTCACACTAGACTGTTTGTATCTCTGGCTATTGATGTAGGGGTCAAAGGTAAGGAAGGCATGTTAAGTTTATCTCCCATGAATAAACGCTCAGGTGCACACCACTCTAATCCCTTCAATAATTCATTACTCTTCCATTTGTCCTCAATCAGTTGACAGATAAAAGTTTAATGCACTTTCCAGCACGTGTTGCACACTAACTGCAGGCTATTTTCCTGTTCCAGTATTGGTGTAACTCTTGACTCAACTGCATACTGACATCTAGTGGGAGAACATTAGAGCAACATATATGATTTTAATACTCTGTATTGCAAATAAAGCTGGTGACGTATTTAAAACAGTGCTTCTGGGACGGTTTTGGCCTTAGGGCACAACATCAAACTGGGAACATGTGGCTTGTCTGTATAATTCGGCTGGTTTTACTAAGTGACAAGAATTTGCATTAAAATACAATAAAGTTTCAGTGTACTGTACAGTTTAACTGTCATTTGACATAAACAAAACATAAGAATTGGGGATATTTTGACATTTTTAAAAGTTGATTAAACTGTTGATTTTGCTGCATGACTGTATGATCAAAACCTAAATGGCAGCACAATTTGTGCATTTATTTACTAAAAGGATAGCTCATCCAAAAATGGCAATTCTGTCATTAATTACTCACCCTCTAGTCGTTCCAAACCTGTAAAACCTTAGTTCATCTTCAGAACACACATTAAGATATTTTTGATGAAATCCGACAGCTTTCTGACCCTGCATAGACAGCAATGCAACTGACTTGTTCAAGGCCTAGAAAGGTAGTAAGGACATTGATAATAGTCCATGTGACATCAGTGGTTCAACCGTAATTTTATGAAGCTACAAGAATACTTTTTGGTGCACAAAGAAAACTAAAATAATGACTTTATTCAACAATTTGACATTTTGCATCAGCAGCACCACAAACATGCTTTCACATGTGAACGTGTGTCAAAAACTGACACAGAAGAGAAGAAATTGCTGAAAAATCATTATTTTTGTTTTCTTTGCGCACAAAAAGTATTCTTGTAGCTTTATAAAATTCCGGATGAACCCTTGATTTCACATGGACTATTGTATTATTTTTTTATTGATGTCCTTACTACCTTTCTGGGGCATAAAAGGTTTCAGTTGCATTACTGTCTATGCAGGGTCAGGAAGTTCTCGGATTTTGTAAAAGAAAATCTTTATTTGTCTTCTGAAGATGAACAAAGGTTTTACGGGTTTGGAACGACATGAAGGTAAGTACTTAATGACAGAATTTAAATTTTTGGGTGAACTATCCCTTTAACTGTTGAAATGTTACAATTGATATATGGTAAATTGATTGTGTTTATGGAAATATTATCTTGAATTTAGTATATATGAAATGATTGATACATGTTACTTTTAATGTTACTTACGTAAACAACTGTCTTAATTAAACAACTTATTATTTGTTATTCTATCATTTCGGAGAGAAATTAAAATACACAACAATTTGCTCTGCTGTCTCTAATTATATCTCATTCTCTTACTTTAATATAGTGCATTTATTTATGTTTTTTTTTTTTTGTTCTTCTTTTTGTAGCTTATACCTGTACAAATTGGGAATTGCCCCTCAGATCCAGGACTTGTTGGGAAAAGTAGACTTTACAGGTATGTCACAGTCATTGACAAAAATGAATGCCGTTTATTGTCGAACAATTTCAGGTCTAAAGTACTAGGGTTGCCTGTAACCACAGTACATCCCTACCATCCCATAATAGTAGTTTGAGTCGTTATTATATTAACAATAGAGGGTTTTTACGACGTGTCATCAATCGGCCATATTGGCAGCGTTGAATGTAAACAGTGCTACTGAACTAAATGAAACTTGCATGTTTTGCTGGAAATTGTCAATTATTGTTATATTTTGGGCTGTACTAATTAGTCGGAATGGGAAAAACACATGGAGTACTGCAGACTGCCAAAAGTTATAACAAATCAAGGAGAAGAGTGCAAAATACTGTCTGGGAACAAAAGGTGTTTGGCCAAAATGAATCAGGATTTCCAGGAATTTTGACTACATTTGTGTTTGTTCTTATTATTTCCGGTCAGGTAGGTTATTGTTAAGATATTAGGCTAATATCTTAATAAATGTTGCTCGTACATATCTTTACCGCCTGTTAACTTTAGTTTGTCAAAATATTGCATCCTTTCCTGCTTACTAAGTCCTTCTCTGTATGATTTAGCAGCTTTCCCACTTTTTTCAATAGCTTTGACAGCATAAATTCATTGATGAACTGCCTTTAACTGAAAATTGATTATTTACAATAATGCGTTACTTACACACTATTGTGCTGTTTAAATACTGTGCAGTTGCTTTGACACAATCTGAATGGTTAAAAGCACTATATAAATAAAGGTGACTTGACTTGACATAAATTAGCAGAACAGTGTATTTAGTGGTACATTAACCGTGCAATCCATGCTGTTGTTTACATCTGAGTATCTCCAGTATGGCTGCGCATCCAGTTAACTGACTAAATTGTGACGCAAATGCAAACCCTCTGTAAACAAATTGGTTTTTCAAAAGTTAAAACTATTTAACTCAGTCATAAATATGTGGTATCTGAAGTCTTTAGTTTAAGATTTGAATGGCATATAGTGGTACTCCCTTACAGTCACAGAACTCACAGACATACATTATATCCATAGCTGAAGTGTAGATCCACCTCTGTTAGCTCAGATCACAGGAGAAGGAGAAAAGTGCCTCAGGTTCAATAATAGTGAACACTCTGGAGAAAGCTGGCTGTTTGTGTTTGATTAATGATGGGATTGTAATGACAGGTAATTACTGTTTTAGCTCTGTTCAGAGTGTAATTCTTCAGCTTATTCATCTCATCAGGAAAATTGAGTTCAAGTCATAATGATATGGTATAATGAATTAACAATAGTGTTGAAAACACATTTAGGATTATAGCAAGCTGTTTTTGCGGGGGAAAAAATATTGTAGTGGTTTGATGTTGACACACTTTGAAGGTGTTGTAAAATGATTTAAAGTAACTAGGCCCTTGATTTGTTCGACAATTACGCATGTACAAAATGCCATAGGTTTCCACAAATTAATTGTGTGTCAGTAATAGAATTGAAAATATATGTAAGATAAAGTTGAGGTCAAAAGTTTACATACACCTTGCAGAATCTGCAAAATGTTAATTATTTTTCTAAAATAAGAGGGATCCTACAAAATGCATGTTATTTTTTTATTCATTACTGACCTGAATAAGTCCACAAGAGAAAATAATAGTTGAATTTATAAAAAAATGTACATACGCTTGATTCTTAATACTGTGTTCTTAACGAACTGAACGATCCACAGCTTTTTCTTATTTTGCCTAAATATCATATTATTTAATACAGAAGATACTTACATGTTTTCCCAGAAGACAGAATAAGTTAAATTTACCTTGATCTTCAAATTCAAAAAGTTTTCACCCCCTGGCTCTTAATGCATCGTTTTTCTTTCTGGGTCATCAGTGAGCGTTTTAACCTTCTGAAATAGTTGCATACGAGTCCCTCAGTTGTCCTCAGTGAGATAATATGCATCTCAAAATCATACAGTCATTGTTGGAAAGGGTTCAAATACACAAAAATGCTGAAAAACCACAGGATTTGTGGAACCTGAAGGATTTTCCTGAAGAATAGCAGGGAGTTTAACTGTTCAGGACAAACAAGGGTCTCATGAACAACTATCACTAAACAAAAAACACAGCTATGAATCATTCAGGCAACAACACAGTATTACAAATCAAGTGTATGCAAACTTTTGAACAGGTTCATTTGTGTAAATTCAGCTATTATTTTCTCTTGTGGACTATATGTAAACATCATTTATGTGAAATATCTTATTCAGGTCAGTGCTAAATAAAAAAATATCATGCATTTGTATAATCCCTCTTATTTTGGTAAAAAAAAATTAACATTTTGCAGATTCTGCAAGGAGTATGTAAACTTTTGACTCCAACTGGATGTAACCTAACTGATAACATTTTATATTCTCATTACACAGAGGAAGAAATCAGCAACATGAGGAAAGAACTGGATAAATATGGCATCCAGATGCCCACCTTCAGCAAGATCGGTGGCATCCTGGCCAATGAGCTTTCAGTAGATGAAGCTGCATGTGAGTGACTTCACCTATTTCATCTATTCATATGTATGTGACAGTACATCTTTAATGTTTATTCTAAGGTTCACATGTATTTGTATCTCTTTCTAATCAGTACACGCTGCTGTCTTTGCCATTAATGAGGCCATTGACAAAGGTCACGCAGAAAGCACAATGGCAGCTCTGCAGAACCCCAATGCCTTACTGAGAAACACACAGAAACCACTGGCCCAGGCCTACCAGGACACACTGAGCAAAGCCAAGAGGAAGAAAGAGGATCAGGCTTCGGGACGGGTAAACAAGATATTCAGATTAAAAGTTTAGAAAAACCCTCTTATGCTTACCAAGGCTGCATCTATTTGATTAAAAATGCAGAAAAACAATATTGTGAAATATTAAAATCTAAAAAAGCTGTTTCAGTGTATTTTAAAATGAAATTTATTCCTCGGATATGATGCTGCTCGAATGATAATCTTTCTGCCTACAAACCCAATGCAAACCACATTTGTGTGTGATTTAAAATCTGAATAAATTGGGTTCTTGAAATTATGCACAGTAAGAGCAAAACCTTAGTCATCCATAGGCATGCAGTAAAAAGTCCCAGACACATGAATATCTGAATCTTTTTGACCTAAATATTAAGCTCTAATTTACAGGGAAGAGTATTCATAATTTGCTGAAGACTGTAGGCATGTTTGTGCATGCAAATAACCAAAGTTTGCATGCAAAGCCAGTTTGTTTGTTTCCTATTGCAGGCTCCTTTTAAAAACATTCTCTAGCATTCCTTTACTTGCAAAATCAGCAGGATTTTGATTAAAAATAACAGAATCAGCCTCGCTAGTTAAATGCTGATGTCCTCTAACAGTCCTCACACACTCTGCTGACTCCAGTATCACCTGATCCCCTGATGTTGGCTCAGTTGAATAGTCATTTTGTTGTGTGTACACATCTACGGTTGTGTGAATAGTGTATTACTGCTCAGGATTTTTTTAATGAATTTAATTTTAGCCTGGTGTCAAGATCTTTTCTCACAGGCACAATGGTGATACCAACAACAACAGCATTCTCATTACTTTTCCAGAGCTTACCCTGTCCTCTGCCCCACTAAACCTTTGATTGTCCTGTTTGAAAACAAATCTTGTTAATAAATAAGTTGTGACATATTGTGTGTGTGTGTGTGTGTGTGTGTGTGTTCAGCGCTCGTCTGTTGCAACTGAAGAGAGAGATGTGTATGAAGAATTACTCACCCAGCAGGAGATCCAGAGGAGTGTAGATCATGTGAACAGTAAGTGTGGGACATTTTTTAAATAGATAGTTGGAAAAAATGGATAGTTATTTATGGAATGCACTGCAATTGCTACATGTGTAGGCACTCAAGAAAATACTCTTGTTTTTTTTACTGAATTGAAAATAATGTTATATAAACGTAATAATGATTATCTCTCTCTAGCATCAGCAGCTGTTCAACAATTAAATCAGGCTCTTGATGCTGAAGATCAGAAAGCCCTACTGGCCAGCCTTAGGTTGCCTGCACTTGGTCTTTTGGGAGTCCTTGATGACAACTCCTGCTTTTACCTGGAGCACTTCACATCCTACAGGGAGCATAAAGTTAAGGTACTAAAGCATACTTTCCCTATCAGGTGAAATTTATTTTCATTCAAATGAGTTTGTTGAGAATGTTCATGACATCTGTATGCAGGATGCTGGTGCGGGTGCTCAGCTGGAGAGGGAAGAGATTCAAAGGGTCATCACTTCCTGCAACGAGTTTGCAGAGGCCGAGAAACGAAGTATGTTGCACACATGCATGTACCCTTGACTAGCTGATAATATATACAATAGTCAACATTTGAAGTGGATTAAAACCTTTGATCAAAGTTGTCCTGAAGCCAAAACAATACCCGTTCTTGTCTTAGGACAACTTTGATGAGCTTAATTTCATCCACTTCAAATGTAGACTACTATAGACTAGAGTATAGTGTTTTTTTAGTTAGATATGAAGTTCTGTATTTCATTGTTTCTCCTTCAAAATCAATTACGACAAGTGAATTTAGACAACACAACATTTTCATGTACAATATGAAAAAATTATACTCTTTTTGAGATTTTCGAAACATTTAACAGTGTTAATTAAGTAGGAATTAAAAGTTAGATAAAAAATGTGTTTTTTAAGATTCAGAGGTAAATAGGGAAAATTATCTTAATTTAAATTCTGTCATTAATTACTCATCCTCATGCCGTTCCAAACCCTTTATTCATCTTCAGAACACAAATGAATATATTTTGATGAAATCTGAGATCCAAGAGCCAGCATGCGTCTCTTGTGCACGTGTGTTGAATACTGACACGGAAGAGAAGAAATACATTTTTGTTTTCTTTGCACACAAAACGTATTCTCGTATCTTTATAAAATTATTGTTGAACCAATGATTTACTATCTTTCTGGTTCTTGAACGTGGCAGTTGCATTGCTGTCTATGCAGGGTCAGAAAGCGAATTTCATCAAAAATATCTTTATTTGTGTTCTGAAGATGAACGAAGGTCTTACTGGTTTGGAACAACATGAGGGTGAGTAATTAATGATAGAATTTTCATTTTGGGGTGAGCTATCTCTTAAAATATCCAATACTGACAATTTTATATCCAAAGTGGATTGATAGATCAATTAAAAAACTCTAAAAGCAGCTGATTACTGATTTTGTACCAGTTCATATGGTTTTTCCTTAGTATGTATCTATGTGATTTTTCTGTTTGTCTGATACTACTGATAATTGTGCTCTTGATGGACACAGAGCAGGAGGCGGTTGTGGCTATCAATGCAGCTATTCGGAAAGGCGTTCCAGAAGAGACTGTGGAGGCACTTCTGAACCCCGAGGCCCAGTTACCCATCGTTTACCACACTGCTGCCAGCCTGTACCAGGCAGAGCTCTTCAGCCTGCAGCTCGGCTGTCAGGTCAGCTCTCTTACTCTTTTATTCCAAGTGTAGCTCTTTCTTGTCTTGGTACTTACAAAACTAGTTTTAATTTTTGATTTTTAATTTGCAGAACAAGGCTGGTCTTACTCATGAGGAGCTGTGTGTAGCTGTGGAGATGCTGTCTGCTGTGTCTGTGTTAAATGAGGTGCTGGACACTAAAGACTCTGTGGCTGTCATTGAGCAGCTCAGTGACTCTCCGCTGGGCTTCAGTGGTCTGGATGCTGACAATTTACAGAGGTACAGTGCAAGGGTGTAGATTTGCTCTGCACATTGGTGGGGACCTATGACAACACCCCCTACCCCCCCCCCCCCCATGCCCCGCCCACCAACCCCTCCAATGTTTTTTAATATGCTGCAAAATGCAAAATCACTTTACATTAAAACTGGCAATGCTTCGATTGATATTAATCCACTAAGGATTAAATTAAGGAATAGTGTAATGTTAAAGGAATGTTTAATAACTGACAAAAAGATAGTTTAATAAAGATAAACATGCCATTTAAACAGCAATCATTTTATTTCACTTTTTCTAAGTCTTAGTGTGCAAATCTCGAATCAAATCATTAATGTTTGCCAAGTCAGTGAATGCATTTTTAAAACTATTTGTGCGAAGTGGATTGTCTATTGGTGAACTGCAATAGACAATTGCATGGCAATATTAGTATGTAGCATATCAATTTCTTTCACAAGACTAATTTCTGACAAATAGTCGTCATTAGATTAGGAGAAATGACAGGGATCATATTTATACTTTTACATTTAGCTGTTTAATCTGCTGTTAGTTTTAAGCCGTATTCACAGACTATAGATTGCCCTGCTAAAATGAATGTGCGTCAAAGCTGTAAAAAATAATAATAATAAGCACTAGCATTAACGTTAGCTGTTGTCGTTACTTTGATGGACTTTGATGGATTCACTAGCGAACTTGAAGTGACTTACACTTTTCTTTGAAAAAAAGCTCCTTATGTCCAGCTTCTTTTTTTTGCTGCTGCCATCCTCACATGTATGTCACACAACACACCTACTCGCACGGGAAAAAAATCCATTGCATTTTTGGCGCTGCTTGTATCTGAACGCAGCCATAGCCTCTCACATGATAGCAAGGAAAGGCACAGCCAATCAAAATGTTCATATGTGTTTTGGGGGCGGGAGGACTCAAGGAGAGAACGTATCCCTTTCTGCGTGTCTAGGTTAATGTTGACAGCGCAATTTTTTTTTAAGTGGATTAAATTATTGGTGGGGACATTTCAATGGTCAGAGGATATTGGTGGGGACACATCCCCACCGTCCACCCTAAATCTACACCCCTGGTACAGTGATACTACTGACTGAAAAAGAGAGAGGTGTCATACTAAATGGCACACTAAGATGTAATTTACTTCATCATGTGGTTGTTTTGCTTTGTTAGATATGCAGACACACTGATCCGACTCAGAGCGGAGTCCCTTGCCCAGGGTCAAGAGTTCCTCACCTGGAATGATGTTCAGAAATGCGTCGACACTGTCAATGTCCAGGTGCATGAGGAACATGAGAGTGAGTAACTTTGGAATAAATTGTACAATACTGTTTAAAAGATTGTGGTCAGTAAAAAGATGAGCTCTTTTATGTCACAAAAGATTTCTTTTTCACAGAAATAATATTCTTTAGATATAGAAGAAAATCAAGAATCCTGAAATAATGTATTACAGTTTCCACAAAAACAAAAATATTGAAGGATAGTTCACTCCAAGATGTCGTCCAGGATGTTGTGTCGTTCTTTCTTTGGTCGAAAAGAAATGTTTTTGAGGAAAACATTACAGGATTTTTCAGTGGTGGCCTATGGGTTGAAAGTCCAAACTGCAGTTTCAATTCATTTTCAAAGGGCTCTACACATTCCAGGAACAAGGGTCTTATCTAGTGAAACAATCAGTCATTAAAAAAAAAAAGAGATTACATTTTATACATTTTTTATACAGATTGGGGATTGGGGGTTGTGCACAAAACTGCAAACAAACCCTTCTTTCGTTTAAGCTCTGAAATCTGTAAGACGCGGGGGGTTCCCTGGAGAAGCATCTGCCATTTTTACACCGTGTCTACACCGGACGTGAGCAGCGCGTGACGCAACGCGAAAAAATTAAATAGAACCTATTATGCTGTCTGTTTAAATGATTTGCAACGGTCGCTTTGTCGCGTCCAGTGTAGACAGACTGTAGCTGTTGCGGCGCGGCAACTGTCGCGTCCGGTGTAGACACGGTTAAACTTGGCAGACTCTGCTTAAAAGACCCGCCCTCCTCACAGGACAGTTAAAAAGACCAATCAAACTAACGATGACATCAAGTATTACCCAATCAAAAGTAGGAAAGGAGGCATCTTCATATAATGCGTGTGGGATGATTTGCATGAGACGCTGCTTTAAAAAAATTATAAAAAATACGGGACAAAACCCGCCCCGTATTGATTCAAAACGGGACGCGCAATTTCATTCTCAAATACGGGACGATTCCGTATTTTAAGGGACGGGTGGCAACCCTATGAGCTAGTGCAAGATGAGCATTTGTGCTTGAAAAGTATGTACTTTTTTTTTTTTTTTTTTACAAAATGACCCATTAGTTCGCTAGACAAGACCCTTATTTCTCGGCTGGGATTGTGTAGAGCCCTTTGAAGTTGCAATGAAACTGCAATTTGAAGTCCACTATATGGAGTACAATCCTGGAATGTTTTCCTCAACAAACTTAATTTCTTTTCGACTGAAGAAAGGAAGTCATTAACATCCTGCATGACACTGGGGTAAGTAAATTATCAGGAAATTTTTATTCTGAATTAATCCTTTAAAACATATTCTTATAGGTAAAGGCACATTTTTTTTATATTTTCTTGTATGTAATATGATAAGCAAATTAAGGTGTCTATGGCAGACTAGATAGCCTTCTTAGTAATGATATGTTTCATAGATGGTCTTTCAAATACAACGTTTTTAGAGAAAGTTATTTTATAATGTGAATCAATTGAACTTTATTTATCCAGTGTGTTAAAGTCTTACAGAACAGTTTTATTGAACAAAGATTCAAGTTGATCTTGAAACAACATGTTTTTAAGGTATAAACAACACATTTAGGACATTTTTGTAAATTTCTTAATCAATAACAAAATTCCATTGAATAGGTTGTTGAACACACAAAATTCCCATGTTCCCTGTGTAGGAGTCATTGCTATCGCTGAGATCAACGAAGCCCTAAATTCTGGAGATCCAGAGAAGACACTCGCCGCCCTCTTACTCCCTACAGCTAAACTACAGGGAGTCAATCCAGCCAACGCCAAACACTATCACGATCTACTGCTGACCACCAAAGATCTCATCTGCAAGGTGAAACAGAATAACAGTGCTGAACTAATGAAATGTGACCCTGGACCACAAAACCAGTCATAAGGTTAAATTTTACAAAACTGAGTTGTATACATCATATGAAAGCTCAATAGATAAGCTTTCTATTGATATGTGGTTTGTTAGAATAGGACAATATTTGGCCGAGATACATCTGTTTGAATATCTGGAATCTGAGGGTGCAAAAAAATCAAAATACTGAGAAAATCACCTTTAAATTTGTCCAAATTAAGTTCTTAACAATGCATATTACTAATCAAAAATTACATTTTGATATATTTATAGTAGGAATTTTACAAAAAATCTTCATGGAACATAATCTTTACTTAATTTCCTAATGATTTTTGGCATAAAAGAAAAATCAATAATTTTGACCCATACAATGTATTTTTGGCTATTGCTACAAATATACCCCAGCGACTTAAGACTGGTTTTGTGGTCCAGGGTCACAAATGTCTAAGAGGTTAAGGGACAGATTTACTAACAACTTACGCCAGTGCTAACCCTCTTTTGGAGTTAAAATAGTCAGGTTTTAAGACGTGCAGTGAAGAATTATCGCTGAAAAAGCGTGGACACAGTTACTTTTGAGTATGCATTTATATGCAAAATTCATGGGAGAACATTAAAATGAATCACGCAACGTGATTTACTAACATTTGCGCTCGCCAAATTATGTGTGTTTGCACCATTATTTAACACCAAAAAAAGATGGTAGTTTGCACTTGTCAGTTTGAAAATTATCTGGCTGCGTCTGTGTTCTTTAATGTGCGCAAGTCTAAGTCACACATAGAATTTTTCTTTTTATGGAATTGCACTCTAACGCTAATTTGCCCTGTTTAGTAAATCTGGCCCAAAATATCTTATTTCAGATACTGTTATACAAATTACACTTTTTACTCAACACTCAACTCTCAGATTTTGTGTTCAGCTTGAGTTTTACATTCACAACCTGAGTGTAAGTGATTTGAGCCAGGAGCCTCTTCTAAAGTATAAAATTGGAAGTCCAACCATAACATCCTCACAACCCACTGTTAAGACATTTTAGATAAGGAAGCCCCCCCCCCCCCCTCGCAGTCCACAACAAAAACATCCTGGTATTTTAAATGGCTCAGCTCATGGACAAAGCCTTTGAATCTTTAGAATTAAAGGATCTAAACTTCACTTGGGAAGTTGAAGTCTTTGTGAGGAGATATGAGAGGAAGGGGTCCAGACAGCCGTGGAAAGAACACAGACATACAGCTGCTCTGTAGTAATAATACAAGTCATACTGCTGCTGAGTGTACAGCCTCACATAGTGTGCAAACAGAAGTGCATTGCATGGAGCAAAGCACACTAAAAAGATGCCAAACACCAATGTGCTGGCGCTAATGTAGTGTTTCCAGTCACGACTGGAGCGATTTAGATGGTAGATGATGGATCCGTAAACAAATGTGATGACCAGCGATGGCAGGATGAACCCTAGGCAGATTAGGCTCAATCTGTAAGGAATCAAAGCTCGGTTGAAAGATTTTTCATAGGACTGGATATCGTGACATGTCACCAGCTCTTCCCCAAGAACACGGTAGCTTTGCTGAACCAGAAACTCAGGTGTCATGGCAATAGCAAAAACAATCCAAATGGATAAACTGGTGCAGATCGCATAGAACGTTTTCGACATTGTCCGGTAGAGGAACGGGTGGACCACCGCAAGGTAGCGCATCACACTAATACACATGTGGGAATGAATCGAGCAGTAGATGTTTCCATAAAAACAGGCAATCACCACCTTGCAGGCAAGCTCTCCAAAGATCCAGTCATTGTTATTGAGGTGATAGTGGACTCTGAGTGTGAGAGAAAGTAGCAAGAGAAGGTCTGAAACTGCTAGGCTACAATATAGGATACAACTGGAAAGACTCTTTCTTCCACCAAGGCAGGCTAACACAAAGACATTAGAGGGGATCCCAATGAGGATGGCTAGGATGTATGCGACTGGAATGATCCTGGTGCTGACAATTCCAGTGGTGTGATTGATGACGTTAGCACTGACGTTTATCACAGCCTCCTGGATGGATGAGTTGGAGCTGGTAAACACTATTGTTCCAGAAAATGTTTTTGGCTGAGGAGATTTGTTTGGCGAATTGATTCTGGAATCTTTTGAGTCTGAAAAATGTTAGAAAACACAGTGTTAAAGGACTGATATAAAGTGTGTTTCTTACAGTAAATAATTATATCACACAGCTTGATATTGAAGACAAAACGTGATTACATTTAAACTGAAGTTATTAGATGTATTATGTTATCCTTATATTATGTTACTGTCTTATGTTAAACTGTTTTAAATTACTTTTTTCCCACATCTATCCACACTCCATGCACTATAATGACAAAGCAAAAACAGAAGTGTCACAACTTCATAAATATATTACAAATAAAAAACTGAAATAAGTACATTGCATAAGTGTTCATACCCTTAACACAGTTCTTAGCTGAAGCTCCTTTACAGCCTCAAGTCTTTTTGTTTCTCCCATCCACATATATGATCATGAAGCTCAGCTAGAGTGACCATCAGGTTCTTGGTCACTACTCTAACCAAGGCCCTTCTCCATCAAATGCTCAGTTTGGCCAGGAGGCCAGCTCTACGAAGAGTCCTGGTTGTTTTCAAACCTCTTCCATTAAGGGTAACAGAGACTACATGCTTCTGTGAACCTTCAGTGCAGCAGAATTTTTCCCAGATGTGTGGCTTGATGCAGTCCTTTCCCTGAGTTTTTTTTTTTTTTACCTCAGGGCTTGGTTTTTGCTCTGATGTGCATTTTCAGCTGTTAGATCTTTTAAGATGTGTGTGCCTTACCAAATCATACCCATTCAAATGAATTTGCCAAGGTTAACAATCTACAAGCAATACAGTATGAATGCTTCTGAGCTAAATTGCAACTGTCCCACAAGGGTATGAATACTTATGCAATGGAATCATTTAGGTTTCTAATTTTGAATACATTTGCAAAGATGTTAAAACCTGTTTTTTGCTTTGCCGTTATGGTGTATGGAGTATGGATAGATGTGGAAAAAAGTAATTAAAAGCAGTTTAACAAAAGGCAGCAACAACAAACTGAAAATGAAGGGGTATGAATATTTTCTTCCTTTATTAGCTAGGAAATCTGGAAAACATTAAATTTAATTAAAAAATTGAGGTGACCAAAGATATTAAAACCAACTGAAATGAAATAAAGGCTGTTTGGTTTTAGTTTTTAATATTATGGGCACAGATAACAAGCAATTTTGATGCATTGTATTTAGAGAATAATTTGTTTTAGTTGATTGAAAATGTTCTAGTGACTTTTACAGTAGGTGTTAAAGACTGCGACAGTAGCTCTTACTGAAAGAGTCAAGTCAAGTTTTCTTTGTCACAAAAGTCCAAGTTCACATTTCTACCACATAGCAATCAGCTGTTGATTTTTAAATGAAAGCGAAAATTTGTCTTACCTTGAAGTGAGTCCGCAAACAATAATGGTAAGAGAAGCAGCATAAAAACTCTCCACATGTTTGAAAGGTTTTTCTAGTTATTTTTTTTAAACTATTGTTCATCAAACTAGACACGAACTACAAATGACTCTTTTGAGGATTACTCCCTAGACAAATAACTGTCTAGTTAGAAGTTTACGTCGAAGGGTGTGATGTGTGGCTGGTTTCCTGTATAGGGCTTTGGGAGTCTGGAGTCAGAATTGCTCAGTGCTCATGTTTCAGGCATGTCAGGAAATGCTGCGTGACGACAGACTTCCTTTAGATCCAATTCATGGTCCAAACTATTTACAAAGATTTGACCACAAATAGTTTGTAAAATTGCAAACAAGAATGTTTAACTGGTATTTTGGAAATGACTCTGGCCAAAAGTCCTTTAATGGATAAACGTGTCCCTGTAATTTCTTTCTTTCTTTCTTTCTTTCTTTTTTCTTTCTTTTCTTCAGATGTTCTCCTATCAGTTAAAAAGAACGGTATTTATTTTTGTCTTTCAGAATATCAGTGTTAATAAATTACCAGTAGAACATTCCATGAATTATTTGAAGACACTTGAACTCCAAAATTTCTCTCCATGTATATGCATTCACGTCTGTATTCCAGTCTGTTTGACTTCATCACTTCTTTTCTATTACTTTGGGAATGTTTTCAAAGTAGAAAGAAGTATTAGACCAAATAGTGTACCATATTTTTTAATCTGATAATGAAGAGCAAGTCAATGTTCATGTTTTATTCTTTATATTATTCAAAATGCTTAGTTAAAGGGATAGTTCACCAAAAATGAAAATTACCCAATGATTTACTCACCCTTAAGCCATCCTAGGTGTACATGACTTTCTTCTTTCAGACAAATATGGTCGGAGTTACATTAAAAAATGTCCTGGCTCTTTCAAGCTTTATAATGGCAGTTTATGGGTGTTGATTTTTTTTGAAGCCCAATAAAGTGCATCCATCCATCATAAAAAGTGCTCCCCACGGCTCTGGGGGGTTAATAAAGGCCTTATGAAGTGAATCAGTGCTTTTGTGTAAGAAAAATGAAGTTTTAAATATAGATATTTATGGATGCTTTTCTTACACAAACACGTCAGTTCACTTCAAACAGCTTTTATTAACCGCCTGGAGCCACGTGGAGTACGTCTTATGATGTCTAGATGGACTTTATTTTGCTTCAAAATCTCAACACCCATTCACTGCCATTATAAAGCTTGGAAGAGCCAGGACATTTTGTAATATAACTCTGATTTTAGTCATCTGAAAGAAGAAAGTCACACACATATAGGATGGCTTGATGGTGAGAAAATCATTGGGCTATCCCTTTACAAAGCTTTGCTCTTAACATCTGACATAATTTATTGAGATGCTATTTATATGAATGCTTGTTTAACCAGTGATAGTTGTACAGAATGTCTCCCACCTTGACTTGATTTAGTTGTTTACATTCAGAGTGAACTGGTCTGTAGTAGCAGATGATTTGTTTGGCCTGTGACAGTGTGTGTTCAGTTACACTAATTTGTATGTGGCATGTGCTGACTGTGTGTTGTGTTGTAACAGAGCTCTGGAGATGAATCTGCTGTGCTGTGGCTGGACCAGATCCAGGAGGCCGTGCACACTGCCAACCGGGACCAGGAGGATGCACTCAAATGTAAGTGTGTAAACGAATATAAGATTAGCTCTTCTGTTCAGTCCACAAATTTTTTTAGACACATCCCTATAAAGGATGTGTATTAGACGGATAGTTCACCTAAAAGTAAAAATTCTGTCATTTGTTATGTTCATGATGTTCCAAACCTGTAAGACCTTTGTTTATCTTCTAAACACAAATTAAGATATTTTTGATGAAATCCGAGAGCTTTCTGACCCTACATAGACAGCAAAGGTACTACTATGTTCAAAGCCCAGAAAGGTAGTAAGGACATTGTTAAAATAGTCCATGTGACATCAGTGGTTCAACTGTAATGTTATGAAGCTACGAGAGTCATTTTTGTGTGCAAAGAAAACAAAAATAATGACTTGATTCAAAAGTTTAGTCTCTTCTGCACCAGATTTCGATGTGTGTCAAAGGCATATTTGATTTGAGTTTTTACCATGATTGGATGATATATAAATAATCAAATAAACCTACTTCGCCTCAATCCAGCAAGTGTTCATTTGAAACATTACTACTATCAATATAAAATGAATTCTTAAGTTTACGTATATGATTTCAGTGGCTGAGGCAGTCGCAGACATTAACAGGGCAGTATCTGAGGGAGATGCTAAGGCCACACTAGCTGCTCTGCAGTGTCCTGATGCAGGTCTTCGAGCAGTGCTGCCTGAATGTGGTCATATCTACCACAGCCAGCTTTATCACTTACAGAGCACTCAAACAGAACAAGGTAACTCTATCTCATCCCTGATGACTAGTCTAGCTTTGTGCAGCATCTGCTTCTGTCTTATGATTAACAATCCTAATAGTGTGCATTTACTGATTCATTTGATTTTAGTCAGAGACAAATGCATATGTCTTGAGTTCCTGTAAAGAAGTTATTTATGAAGTTACTTATGAACAGCAGTTATAGTGCTATAATTTCATTTTTTTCTGTAGGAACCAGTGGCACTTCATGGGTGAAACACAAGATCAAGGATAAATATGACTACTTCTACAACATTGAAAGCAATGAAGGGACATGGGTTGAGCCAGATAATTTTGTCCATGACAGTTCACAGCTCACCAAAGAAGATATTCAGGTATGTCTTCAGCACAAACATATATGTGACCCTGGACCACAAAACCAGTCTTAAGTCGCTGGGGTATATTTGTAGCAATAGCCAAAAATACATTGTATGGGTCAAAATTATTGATTTTTCTTTTATGTCAAAAATAATTAGGAAAATTAAGTAAAGATCATGTTACATTAACATTTTTTGTAAAATTCCTACTGTAAACCTATCAAAATGTAATTTTTGATTAGTAATATGCATTGTTAAGAACTTAATTTGGACAACTTTAAAGGTGATTTTCTCAGTATTTTGATTTTTTTGCACCCTTATATTCCAGATTTTCAAATAGATGTAATTTGGCCAAATATTGTCCTATCCTAACAAACCATATATCAATAGAAAGCTTATTTATTGAGCTTTCATATGATGTATATATCTCAGTTTTGTAAAATTTAACCTTATGACTGGTTTTGTGGTCCAGGGTCACATATTTACAGTTTTTGATGTTGAATTAAAGCATGTAAGATCAGTTGTTCATTTCTCCCCCCAACTAGAGTGTTTTAAGCAGTGTAACAGCAGAGTATAACAGAGAACAGTTGTGGTTGGCCAATGAGCCGCTCATCATCCAGCTGCAGGCCCTGATTCGTGGATACCTGGTGAGGCGGGCATATAATGACAGATTGGAGTACCTGCGCAAGCAAGAGCCGAGCGCCATCAAACTTCAGGTGCTTCACTATTTAATATGAAGTATTGATACTTAACCTGATTATTTGTATAGCAGGCCACCAACAGCTTTGCGATTTGTTTTCATAATTAATATTTTACTGCATGTTATTACTATCATTAACTCTTATTTAATCAAGTTCTTATTTTAGAGAAGGCATACAGTGCCTTGCGAAAGTATATTTTCATTTTTTTCATGTTTTATGCTGCTGCCTTATGTTGAACTGCTTTAAATTACTTTTTTCCCACATCAATTTACACTCCATGCACTATAATGGCAAAGCAAAAAAAAAAAAAGTTTTTAACATCTTTGCAAATTAATTACAAATAAAAAACTTATTGCATAAGTCCATTGCATAAGTATTCATACCCCTATCTGAGTTAAAAATTGAGCTTAGGAGCATTCATATTGCTTGTAGATGTTACTACACTGTTAGTAGTGTTAACCTGTGGTAAATACATTTGAATGAGTATGATTTGGAAAGGCACACACCTCTTATTTATAGGTATAACAGCTGAAAATGCATATCAGAGCAAAAACCAAGCCCTGAGGTCAAACAAACTGCCTATAGAGCTCAGAGACAGAATTGCGTCAAGTCAAGGTTCACAGAAGCTTGTAGTCTCTGTTACCCTTAATGGAAGAAACTTGGAACAACCAGGACTCTTCCTAGAGCTGGGCTCCTGGCCAAACTGAGCAATTGATGAAGAAGGACCTTGGTTAGACTGGTGACCAAAAACCTGATGGTCATTCTATTTGAGCTGCATGATCATATGTGGAGATAGGAGAAATCTACTGAAGGACAAACAGCTCTGCAACACTCCACCAATCTGGTGTGACAAGACTCAATCCTCTCCTCAGTGAAGACACATGAAAACACACTTGGAATTTGCAAAAAAAGAACCTAAAGGACCATCTGTGAAAAAACAAGATTCTCTGGTCTGATGAACCTCAAATCAAGCATTATGTTTTAAGGAATCCTCAGCTCTGCTTATCACCTCCAGAGTACCATCCAAAAAGTAAAGTGTGCTGGTAGCAGCCTCATGCTGTGGGGCTGTTTTTCAGCGGCAGGGACTGAGGGTCTCTTCAAAGTAAAAGAAAAGCTCAATGCACCAAAATATTGAGATAGCCTTGATGAAACCCAGTCCAGAGCATTCAGAACCTCAGTCTGGGCAGAAGGTTCACCTTTCTAACAGGACAAGCACACAGCAAAATTGGCTTATAGACAACTCTGTGAATGTTCTTGAGTGGCCCAGCAGAGCCAGAGGCTGGGCTTGAACGCAGTCAAAAATTTCTGGAGAAACTCAAAATTGTCTGCCAGCCCTCATCCAAGCTGACAGAGCTTGTGAGGTTAAGAGGTGAGGAGAAGTTTGGCAGATAATTGCCAAATGTAGATGTGCAAAGCATGACGCATCATTACCTAAAAAGACTTGAGGCTGTAAAGGTGCTTCAACTAAGTACTGAGTTAAGGGTATGAATACTTCTGCAATGTACTTATTTCTGTTTTTGTTTTATTTGTAATAAATGTATGAAGACAGTTCTGTTTTTGCTTTGTCATTATGGTGAATGGAGTGTAGACTGATGTGGAAAAAAAGTAATTTAAAGCAGTTTAACATAAGGCAACAACATAAAATGTGAAAAAAAAATGAAGAGGTATGAATACTTTCGCAAGGCACTGTATGTAATTTGAAAGCTCTAAGGTTTAAATATTTTTAATTCTTTAGCATTATTTCACGTGGGTTTATGATTACAGGCGTCCTGGAAAGGCTACAAACAGAGAAGAGTCTATAAGGACAGACTAAAGACCTTCCAAGACAGTGTGAGCAGTGTGGTTAAGGTAACGGTGCTATAACTGATGCTCTTTTATTATGGTATTTCATCATCTTTTTCCTTGTTGCTTTAAAGTGCAATATTTATAGTATGAAAACATGTTTCTCCTATAATTTAGTTACAGTCATTGGTGAAGATGTGGAAAGCTAAACAAAGCTACACAAAGAGACTGCAGTACTTCAGAGACCATGTAAGTCACACACAAGCACTAATGTGAACGAGCAGGATCTTCATCACTTATACTCATGAAAATGGCATATTTTGTGTGCTCAGGAGAAAGAAATAGTGAAGATTCAAGCTTACCTTAAGGCTAACAAAGCAAGAGTTGACTACAGAACCTTGAGTAAGTCAATAACATTATATTGTATTTAATGTATGAATTAATTAACATTTACTTGCATTGTTAATTGATTGGTTTGTAAGGTAAGGTTGTGTTTTTCTGTTTTTCAAACAGCTGGTTCTCAACACCCCCCTCTCTCAGTGGTCCGTAAATTTGTACATCTGCTGGAACAAAGTAGCCTCGATTTACAGGAGGAACAGGAAGTGACACGGCTCAGAGAGGAAGTGGTCACCAAGATTCGTGCTAATCAGCAAATGGAAAAGGATCTGAACTTGATGGATATTAAGATTGGGCTGTTAGTAAAAAACAGGATCACACTACAGGTTAGATACAGTTTGTGTTTTTAAATAATCTATAAAGCTAAACAATCTTTTTTGTAATGATTTTTGGATATAATGGATTAATGAGATGATGTTACATTATCCTTTAATTTGCATATATTTCTGTTTTCCCATGAGCATCACAGAGAGAAAAACAACAAACCCGCCATATTTGTTTTCTTAGGATTCTCATGAGAGTAGAGGCAGTTACAGATGTCTAAACCAGTTGAGTATGACCCCTTGACCCTTCTAACTTTTCCAACTACTGTTGTCTTCTCTGATAGGATGTGGTGTCACACAGCAAAAAGATGAAGAGCAAAAAGAACAAAGTGAGCAAAGAAGATCTGGCCATGGGGGAAAAGCAAGGCATCAAGGGCCTGAGCAAAGACAAGAGGAAGAAACTAGAGGCCTATCAGCATCTTTTCTATCTTCTACAAGTGAGATAAAGAACTTTTACATTTATTATATATAGAAATATAGAATTATATATACACTACCAGATTTTTTATGTTTTTTAAAGAAGTATCTTCTGCTCACTAAGTCTGCATGTATTTGATCCAAAGTACAGCAAAAATAGTAAAATTCTGAAATATTTTTGCTATTCAAAATAACAATTTTCAATTTGAATACTAATAAGATCAATACTCCAGTCTTCAGTGTGACATGATCCTTAAGAATCATGTGACATATGTATTTTTTTGAGTAAGAAATTATAGAAATTAATACTTTAATTTAGCTCTATTTAGTTCTAACTTGATTGAAAGTCATGATAAAGACATTTCTAATGTTACTAAAGATTTTCATTTCAGATAAATCCGGTTCTTCTGAACTTTCTATTCTTCAAAGAAACCTGAAAAAACTCAGCTGTTTTCAACATAATTGTTAATAATAATAAAGAATAAATGTTTTGAGCAGCAAATCAGAATATTAGAATGATTTCTGAAAGAATCACGTGACTGGAGTAATAATGCTAAAAATTCAGCTTTGAAATCACAGGAATAATTTACATTTTAAAATATATTTAAATAGAAAACAGTTACTTTAAATTGTAAAAGTATTTAAAAATTGTGCTGTTTTTGCTGTACTTTGGAACATATAAATGCAGGCTTGGTGAGAAGATGAGACTTCTTTAAGTAAGGGATAATGTACAGGCAGCCGGTAGTTATCGCAGAAATAAGCTTATTTCGCGATAACTACAGGCTGCCTATACATTATCCCGCTTATTACACGGCTACTTGCCACATAAGGAAGAAAACTGGGCATGAATATGAATTTGAAACCTTTTATTGACATATTTGTTTTAAATTAACATTTTTATCCTTCCGCGGAGCGATATAGTACCACGTGACTAACATTCAAACTATGTACGTTAGTAAGACAATTTAAATAGATTAATGTCGAAATTTTCCATTGTAAATTGTAGTTTTCCAGTGTTTGTCACAAGATGGCGCCAAACGGTTATCTTTGTTGGCACGGAGGGATTTTAAACATACAAGTAGTACCGGCTATGCGTTATTACTTTGGAGCGGTGATTATTTGAAAAGAACGAACCTGCAAATGTCTCAACTGACCAATCAGAATCAAGCATTCCAAAGAGCCGTGTAATAAAAAATATTAAAAACTTTTGACTGGTAGTATATAATTTATATTTATATTTTTAATATACAGTACAGACCAAAAGTTTGGACACACCTTCTCATTCAGGTGTGTCCAAACTTTTGGTCTGTACTGTAGATATGAATTCAACTGAAAAAACTTGTGAAAAAAATATCTTTCAGGTGGTCAAATAGCAAATAGCAAATAGTGGAGCTCTGCAGCCACCTAATGGTAAAAGTTATTTGTAGTTGTTTTTTTTTTACTTTTAAAACTGGATTTTCCAAAAGATGGGTAAAAATCTTACACTAAACCATGTGAAATTATCCATGTTATCCCCATGATTTAAAGTTAGAAATGTGGGTCTTTTATAAAGTGAAATTTTACATAAAAAAGCAGTTTTTGTATAAAAACCCATTTAAAAAATATTTATTTATTAATTTATATATATTTAAAAAATATCACTAACCCACTGAAAACTGCACAAATGTAGAGTAAAAACTTTAATAAACAGAAAAATATACAGTACAGACCAAAAGTTTGAACACACCTTCTCATTCATTTGAATGAGAAGGTGTGTCCAAACTTTTGGTCTGTACTGTATATAATTTATATAATTTTTAATATAATTATATATAGATAGATAGATAGATAGATAGATAGAAATAATTTATATAATTTATATAATTATAAACCTTTATACATACCTTTCAAATATATATTTTTAATTAATTAGTTTTCTTCATTTAACAGACTAATCCTTCATACCTGGCCAAGCTAATCTTCCAGATGCCCCAGAACAAATCCACCAAGTTCATGGACACTGTGATCTTCACGTTGTATAACTATGCTTCAAACCAGCGTGAAGAGTACTTGCTGCTCAAGCTTTTTGAGTCAGCCTTGCAAGAAGAGATCAAGTAAGATAAATCTTGGAAATATTATAAGATAAAGATACTGTTTGTTTGCTTAAGCATGCAAAAACAATACTGTTTTGGAGAGGCCAGTATACCTCTTAATTCTTAATTAAAGCATCAGTCGTCAAATGTTTGTAATACTATATGTCTGTAGTTGTGCTTTGTAATATTGATTATGGCAAATTTCATTGTTACTCTGGTATCATTTTTGGCAGATCTAAGGTGGATCACATTCAGGAAATAGTAACAGGGAACCCTACAGTCATTAAGATGGTTTTGAGCTTTTACCGTGGTGCTCGTGGTCAGAACGCTCTCAGACAGTTACTAGGCCCTGTGGTGAAGGAGATCATTGAGGACAAGAACCTGGGCATCAACACTAACCCTGTAGACATCTACAAGGCCTGGGTTAATCAACTAGAAACCGCAACAGGAGAAGCCAGGTTCAAACACACACACACACACACACACACACACACACACACACCCCATCTATCTCATCTTTTACATACATCTTCATTTATACTATACTTAATTTTCCTCCATTTTTGTTAGCACATTCACATTTTTCCATACAATTTTTCAATTTTTAAGGACATTTTTGAAGTAAATGTATGCTTTTATTTAATAAAGATGCATTAAATTGATCAAAAGTGACAATAAAGGCTTTTACATTGTAAAATCTATATATTTGAAATAAATAAGGTTCATTTGAACTTCCAATTCATCAAAAATATTCACAAATTCCACAACAATATTAAGCAGCACAACTTTTGTCAACGTTGATAATTATAAGAAATGTTTCTTAAGCATCAGATCAAATATTAAAATGGTTTCTGAAGGATCTTGTGATGCTGAAGACTGAAATAATGATGCTGAAAACTAAAAAAATACACTTTAATAGAAGTAACAAAACTTCAAAATAATACTGTTTTTGCTATACTTTTTATCAAATAGATGCAGCTTTGATGAGCAGAAGAGACTTCTTCCACATACACTAAATAATTCTATATCTTATGCTGACCTTGACTTTTTTATTTATTTGTGCTCCTGTTGTTTTACTTTATTTCTAGTAAGCTACCATATGAGGTCACACCAGAGCAGGCTCTGTCACATGAGGAAGTGAGGGCTAAACTGGAATCCTCCAATCAGGTGCTCCGGACCGTCACAGACAAAGTGCTCAGCTCTATCATGTCATCGCTGGACTCCATCCCGTAAGATTAAAGATCATCCCAGCTTTTCAAGCTGATTTTCAGTTCTGATTCATGCATTTCATTTTCATATCACTTGTTAGGTTTGTCAGATATGCCTCTTGATGCTTGTATCATACAGTATAACTTTATGGTGTCACCAGGGGGCAGCACAGTTGAAAATACAGTTGAAACAATACTTTTTCAGTAAAAAACATTGTGTAATGTTTTGCTGTAATGCATTACAGTATTCTCATTATTTATTTAAGTGATGGGTAGTTTTTTTATTTTCATCTGTGATTTTTATTTTGCATCATTTGATTTGTTTTCTTTTGCATGCAGTTACGGCATGAGATATATTGCTAAAGTTCTAAAGGACACACTTCATGAGAAATTCCCTGATGCCACTGAGGATGAATTATTAAAGGTATTCTATAAGCTCTTTTCATACTTAAAATGTAGCTGTAATTGCTTGACATACCAAACCACAACTGCTTAAAGATTCAGTATCTCAGAAATTGATTTAGATGAAATAAGTGGTGCGCTCTTCTTCCCACAGATTGTCGGGACTCTGCTCTATTACCGTTACATGAACCCTGCCATTGTGGCTCCAGATGGCTTTGACATCATTGACATGACGGCCGGAGGGCAAGTGCATTCGGACCAGAGGAGGAACCTGGCATCAGTGGCTAAGATGCTACAGCACGCTGCCGCCAACAAGCTGTTTGAGGACGAGAGCGACCACCTCACTCCCATGAACAGCTACATCTCCCAGACCTACCAAAAGTTCAGGTTAGGAGAACAGAGCACTTTATCATTGTGAGGTTTGTTCAGGGTAACTAACAGTAAACACTGTTCCTGCTGGGAAGAATGAAATACTTAAAGGGATAGTTCACCAAATGACAACTCTGTCATCTTTTAGTCACTCTCATGTTTTTGACCTGTATGAAACAGAAGATATACTGAAGAAGTATACATTATATGGACTTTATACAAAGTACTTACATACCCACTGGCCAAAATCTGTCAACTTCAGCAAGAATTGTTCTGATATATTTATATATTTTCTTTATATTCATATACAGTACTCAGCAACCTCTCATGACACTTAACAAATTCAGCAATAACTCTTCACTTAGAAGATATAGTAAGGTTATTTGGAGGTACAATGTTCCAGCAAGTCTTTAAAAAACCTACCTTTAAAAAACACACACATACCAAAATTATTCAGGAATAGATTTTCTTCAAAAAAATGAGAACATCATTCTAAAAGTTACAAATGATCCCTTGATCTTTTGACATAAGAGGTCATTGTACTATAACAATATCCTGTAAGTTTCAGAACTCCAAACTTTCTTGTTAGTCGAAAAGCAGCTTATTTTGAAGCCAAACTGCCAAAACGACAGGTTAAATCATTTTTTATGTTAAAATCTTAATAACATTATAAGTAGACCTCAGAGAACAGTAAAACAAAAAAACAAGGCAGTTCATGACGCACTTTTTGATCAACAGGTGAGTATGTTGAACTAAAACATTTAAAGAGAAAAAATGTATTGATAATTAAAAGCCCCTGAATCATTCTCAGACTAAAAGTTGACAACAGTGTTACCATTTGGAAGAGAATGAATCAATGAATGATGCATTTATATAGCGCTTTCCTTGTGTATTGCCGTACACCCAAAGCGCTTTACAGTCATATGGCGGATCTCTCCTCAACCACCACCAGACAACTGTCAGGAGACTTATTCTTTTTATTTTATTATTTATAAATTATTATTATTATTATATTATTGCTCAAAAGAGAACATACCAAAAATACACACATGTAGCAAAGGTAACATAGAAATTCAAAAGCAATGGAAATAATCAGGCCCTTAGTTTAAGCTTGCATTGCATCAGAAGGAGCAGGAGCAATACCAAGCAATGTCTCAGAGCCAACAAAATCTATGAAGCTAAGATGCAGATGTCAAACATGGTTGTTTATTCACACCGGAATGACATACTGTAACCAAAGCACAATAAACTCATTTAGCCTTTTCTTATTAACAAAATGCAATTCTGGGAATGCATACTCTGGTCTCATGAGACCACATCAGTCATTTTGGATCTAATGGAATTCAAAATAGTATGGAGTTGCTAGAGGAGGAGTACAGTAAAAAGTACATGTTTCCAACAGTGAAGTTCAGTGGTAGTAAAGTTCTCATATAGGAGTGTATGGGTGCTGAAAGTATGGGGCAGTTGTTGTTTATTAATGCTGTCAGTAAAATAACTTGAAACAGAAGGTGCCACTCTCTTATTCTTTTTAACTATTGCTATTTGTAAGCACTAATATTTTATGTAGAAACTGAACAAAAGATTTGAAACAATCACAGATCGGAGGGTCAGAACAGGCTGAGGATATATGAAAATTGAGGTGAAAGGTGAGGAAGTGTTTTTGTGTGAAAGTAAGGCATCAGCAGAGAGGAGGGACATGTGTTGCCACTTTAGACACACATGTGTGTGTGTGTGTGTGTGTGTGTGTGTGTGTGTGTGTGTGTGTGTGTGTGTGTGTGGGCATGTTTTTGTGACATATCAGGACACAAATGTGTGTAATAACATGGGTATGACATAGGTATTACAAGGAGAGGGTGACTTATGAGGACATTGCCTATGTCCCCACTTTTCAAAAGGCTTATAAATCATACAGAATACGTTTTTTTGAGAATGTAAAGATATGCACAGTCTCCTGTGAGGGCTAGGTTTAGGTGTAGGGAAGGTGTAGGGTGATAGAAAGTACGGTTTGTACAGTATAAAAACCATTACGCCTATGGAATGTCCCCACATTTCACAAAAACAAACATGTGTGTGTGTGTGTGTGTGTGTGTGTGTGTGTGTGTGTGAGGGGGCTGGAAGTGCTAAATGACCTTTTGCCCAAACCCCTCATTCCCGTGCTGGTGAGTCATGCTTACTGGAAACTCCCTGCTGCTGTCTTTTCCTCAGATTCTCAGCAGCTCTGCCTGATGACATGTCTGTGATAGACCTGAATGTTTACACTTAAAGGAGAAGTTCACTTCCAGTACAAAGGTTTACAGATAATGTACTCAACCCCTTGTCATCCAAGATGTTGAAGTCTTTCTTTTTTTGAGTTGTAAAGAAATTATGTTTTTTGAGGAAAACGTTTCAGGATTTTGCTCCATATAGTGGACTTCTATGGTGCCCCGAGTTTGAACTTCCAAAATGCAGTTTAAATGCAGCTTCAAACGATCTTAAATGCGGTTATAAACGATCCCAGCCGAGGAAGAAGGTTTTTATCTAGCGAAACAATCGGTTATTTATTTTTTTATTACAATTTATATACTTTTTAACCTCAAACACTTGTCTTGTCTTGCTCTGCCAGAACTTTGTTTGTTCCAGTTCAAGCCAATTAGGGCATGTCGAAAAACTCCCATCTCATATTCCTATCTCGCCTATATCACTGTTTCACCTTTTTTGCTAAGAGTGTTTGATCTTCTTTGCATGTTCTCTTCGGTACTTCTGCAGCAATGCAGAATGATTTTAAAATGAATTTTGAAGTTGAGGGAGAAAATGAGATGGGAGATTTTTGACATACCCTAACTGTCTTGAACTGGAAGAAGTATAGACAGAGCAAGACAAGATGAGCGTTTGAGGTTAAAAAGTATATAGGTTGTAATAAAAAAAATAAATAAATAACCAATCGTTTCGCTAGATAAGACCCTTCTTCTTCGTCAGGGATCGTTTACAACCACATTTGGGATCATTTGAAGCCGCATTTAAACTGCATTTTGGAAGTTGAAACTCGGCACCATAGAAGTCCACTATAAGGAGAAAAATCTTAAAAACTGTTCCTTAAAAAACTTAATTTATTACAACTGAAGAAAGAAAGACGTGAACATTTGGGATGACAAGGGGGTGAGTACATTATTTACTTCTCCTTTAAGCTGTATTTTTGCAATTTAGCATGTGATGTTCTCATTCAAGCCTGCTCGCCTTTTTTTTAGAAACCTCAACAGATTTCGCTAAATTTAAACAGCTGATATTCACCAAATTCCTCACTCTCATGTCTGCATGTTTGTGTATTAAATATTTAATTCCATTGTGTTTTCAGCTGCACATTTGATCCTTATTTCAATTCTAAAGAAATCGACAGATTTTCCACAAAAATCACAAAAAAAAATCTTGGCCTGGTTATCCCTCTTCCTGTAAGAGTGGGTGCAGCCATCTGTACATTTTATGGGTCTGGTTTCCGGTCTATTTTTGGCTGTACAAAGCAGCTAGTTTGCAAATTGGTGTGTCCTACCGCATTATTTTAATGTATTGTCTTAATTATAAGTACACAGGTTTCTAGTGCAAACATTTTTACAGTTTACTGCACGTTGTTATCCTTCTTATTATTTCCCTATCGTGGCCAATGAACCAGAAGTCACACCCATATAGGCTTACTTGTGTATTAAAGAAAAGAGTGAATAACTTTTCTTTTTCTTTGATTTTCAGGGGCTTCTTTCAGGCAGCTTGCGACGTTCCAGCTCCTGAGGAGAAGTTTAACGTGGACGAGTATTCTGACATGGTGACACTCAGCAAACCTGTCATCTACATCTCTATTGAGGAGATTATCAACACACACTCTGTAAGACATACAACTAAACATACAACTGAGAATTCACTACAAATCTATTACTTTTGTTGTGATAAAAAGTAGGGCAGATGAACATAAGCTTGCAGGGACAGGGTTTTGGAGAAGACCTGCATATGTCACCAGAGAGAAGTCATTTTCACTGGATGATACAGTCATGACAGAATGAAACATGCACAGATGAATCATTCACAGTAAGATCTATAATATGCATTTAGAAAATAGATAGGGTACATTTTATTTTCAGTACATTTCAACTCCAGTGGAAGAGATGACTGCTGCTTTTATCTCATTTCCGGGCTGTTCGTATGAAAGAGAGAGTCCTGTTTAGACATATCTTGTCAGAACGTGTGTTTTCAGCGTTGACTGGTGGGACATGATCTGGAATGTGAAGTCAAATGCTGATTTTTAGATCTGCAACTCATTGTGATCAGGTTTCATTAGGCGTCTATGAGTCATTTCGAGCTATGAGTCTACTGTGAGGTTGCGGCTTAACTTGATCCATATGTGTGAGGAAGTGACATCATGACCTGTGTAGACATAATAAATAGAGCCTTCATACTTTCAAACAACTACTCTCAGTCGAGCCCCTACATTCCTTCTGTTGGAAAACAGACGTTTCTGACGTTTCTGTGTTTCTCATTGTGCAGCACATAGACAAACATATGTCATGTCTGTTTTAATTTGTATGGCTATATTTTATTAAATGATGGATATTGTATGATTAGAGATGATATTTAGAATTGACTCCCAATTTTGGGTGTTGTTCTGTTTTTTTTTCTGACCAGTTTTTGAATAATGAAATATATTGGAAACAAATACCTCACCCTTTTAGTTATTTTGCAGATTTTTAAAAAGATTTTGAAGACATTGTACATCTAAGATTCCCTGACATGTTAACTACATACACTTATGCATTTAAAAAAGACAATTTTATTCAAAGTGACTGTCTGAGGGGCAAATTTCTACTTGGAATTTTATTTAGATATTCTAAACAATTATACTACAAGAGGTAAAATATGCTGTTATATTCAAAAAATATTCAAAAGTTCAAAGGGGATCAGTAAGATTTTTTATGTTTTTTAATGATGTTTCTTATGCTCATCAAGGCTAGGTTTATTTGATCAAAAATACAGAAAAAAATATATTGTGAAATATTTTTACGATTTAAAATGATGTTTTTCTAGTTTAATATACATAAAAATTTAATTTATTTCTGTGATCAAAGTTACATTTTCTAATATGCTGATTTATTATCAGTGATTTATTATTTGACTTTTTTTAGGATTCTTTGATGAATACAATATTAAAAAGAATAAGCATTAATTTAAAATAGAAATATTTTCTGACAATATCACCGTTCAAATGTTTGGGGTCAGTACATTTTTATTCTTTCTTTTTCTGAAAAAAATAATACTTTTATTCAGCAAGTATGTGTTAAATTGATAAAAAGTGATAGCAAAGACTTAAATTGTTAGAAAAGATTTGTATTTTTATACTTTTTAACTTTTTATTCATCAAAGAGTCCTGAAAAAAGTATCACAGGTTCCTAAAAAATTTGGCCGCACAACTGTTTCCAACATTGATAATTCTAATAATAAATCAGCATATTAGAATGATTTCTGAAGGATCATGTGACACTTAAGACAGTAGTAATGACTGACGAAAATTCGGCTTTGCATTACAGGAATACATTATATTTTATATTATAAGTACATTAAAATATAAACCATTATTTTATATTGAAATGACATTTTCGCAATATTACTCTTTTTTTCTGTATTTTTGATCAAATAAATGCAGCCTTGATGAGCCTAAGAGACTTAAAAAAACATTACAACTCTTACTGATCCTAAACTTTTGAACAGCAGTGAATGCAGTGCACAGTATATGTACAGTATTAGAATATTAGAATTATAGATGGAAATATGTTGGGTTTTGCTGTGAGCATAACATGGTGGTCACTCTAATCCAAAGAAATTGCAATAAGAATTTTACTTGATCCAGGCTAAATGTCAATATTGCAATGATTGTTTGTTGTGAAGTATAATTGTGTTTTGTTAGTCTATACAGACTAGTTGTAGCCGGAATACTTAAATTGGCGCTTTTGTCTTCTAGTTGGTGTTGGAACATAAGGAAGCTATTGCTCCAGATCACAGCGATCTTCTGCATGAACTCTTGAAGGACCTGGGGGAAGTTCCTGACGTTGAGTCGCTACTTGGTAAAATACAAAACAAATACAAACACATAATTTCATTCATTCACTGGGAACAGCTTTCAAACACCACCAGTATTATCCACCTAGATGAAGTGAATACTGTGTGTTACCTTTGGCAAAAGAGTGCAGATACATATGCATCAAATGACAGTAATAAACAGAAACCACTGTCAAATGGCACAATAATGAATGTGAAACTCTGATGTCCAGGTGAAGGAGCTATGGATGCAAATGACCCCAACAAGGAGAACTCACTGAGCCAGCTGGCCAAAACAGAGATCTCCCTTACCCTCACCAACAAGTTTGAGCTGCTGGATGGAGGTGACAAAGACATTAAGGGACTGATGATGAAGTAAGTGAGCAAGTAATCATCACTTCTTCAACTGCCTTTATACGTAAAATGTCCTAACATATAAATATCTCTCTGCCCACACTCAACTTTTCTTCACTGTTCTTATTTCCTGTCTTCATATCTCTCCTAAACCATGGGAGGAAATGGTTTGGTGACCAGTTTTTATCTTTTCCACTTCTAAAATTGGCCTCTTTTGACTGGCTTTGTGTAGTTCTTTACTCTAAGATGAAAGTTCAGTGCAAAAATTCAGTATGATAAATGTTTTAATTTAAATGAATCGCTGGTAATAAAATTTAACATTTGCATGCTGTCAATGAGACAAATCTGTTTTTGTTTTAATGGAGACCTATGGAATCCACTGAATTTTCAAGAAATATATAAATGTGACTTTTTAGCTCACAATTCTGACTTTTTTTCTGAGAATTGTGAGATATAAACTCGCTATTCTGAGAAATTAAGTCAGAATTGTGTGATATAAACTCCTAATGGCGAGCTAAAAAGTCATAATTGCAAAATATAAACTCGGAATTCAGACCCTCACCAAGATATAAACGTGCAATTTTGAGAAATAAAGTCATAATTGTGAGTTTATATCTTGCAATTCTCAGAATTGAGTTTTTATCTCACAATTCTGACTTCAGAGAACATATAAGTCTTTTTTTTCCCTTCAAAAGTGGACTTTATAACTCGTAGTTGCAAAAAAAGTCAGAATTGTGAGATAAATTTGTGCATTTGTGACTTTATTTCTCGCACTTGTGAGTTTATATCTCACAATTCTGACTTGATAACAAGCAATTGCAATTCTGACTTTTTTTCTCAAAATTGCTTGATATAAACTCACAATTCTGAAAAATAAACTTGCAATTCTGAGAAAAAAGTCAGAATTGGGAGTTTATGTCTTACAATTGTGACTTTTCTCAGACTTGTGAGCTTCTGTTTCACAATTTACTTTTTTTTCTCAGAATTGCAAGTCACGCAATTCTAAAATAAAAGTCAGAACTGTGGGATATAAACTCACAATTCTGATTTTTTTGTGAGAAAAAAAATAATTGTGAGATACAAACTCTTGCCAGAAAAAAGTCAGAATTGCGAGACAAATTCGCATTTGCAATTCTGACGTCATTTCTCGCAATTGTGAGTTTATATCATGCAATTCTGAGAATAAAAGTCATAATTGTGAGTTTATATCAAGCAATTCTGAGAATAAAAGTCATAATTGTGAGTTTATATCAAGCAATTCTGAGAATAAAAGTCAGAACTGTGAGTTTATATCTCACAATTCTGACTTTATAACTCACAATTGCAAGTTTATATCTTAAAATTCTGTGAAAAAAGTGTTTGCATCACATTATAATGAGGAAAAAGATTGTTGCAGTAACATTTTTTTTTATTCAGTGGCCAAAACAAGCTTCCATAATTCTAACTGTTTCACACTGCAAAGAAAACTGCCCAACCAAAAGAGGCACAATTTTGGTCATATGGTGTGAAGAGGGCTTTAGGACAGAGGTCGTCACATACTTTTTATGTAATACCCTAAGGAAACATTTGTCGACTATCATTTGCTGACAAGTACTGTCCTTCCGTTCAACTTGTGTGCTAACCGCTAGCCTTCTAGTCTTTCTTTGGGAAGGAAGCAGGAACAGGGACGTCACAGCTCATTGTCTATATGTTTACACCATGCTCCATTTCCACTCAGAAAAAAAAAAATCCCCAGCATCTGTGAAGCCCCAGTGACCCAGACGTGTATGATCTTTTGTTTACAGACCGTATGAACATCAGTTACTGTAACCAGCCAGTTTGTTTATGTTCAGTGTGAAATGAAGGATCAAAGGACTCTTAGTAGCGTTGCTTTAAGAGCAACCATACATTTGTGTTGTTTTACTTTCTTGTGGTATAATGACTTCTGAAAGCTGAATAAATAAGCTTTCCATTGATGGATGGTTTGTTAGGATAGGATAATATTTAGTCGGGATACAACTATTTGTTGGAACTGGAATCTGAGGGTGCAAAAAAATGCCTTTAAAAGTTTTTAGCAATGCATATTTCTAATCAGAAATTAAGTTTTGATATTTTTGCAGTAGGAAATTTACAAAACACCTTCATGGAACATGATCTTTACTTAGTATCCTAATGATTTTTGACATAAAATAAAAAATATAATTTTAGAACTATACAATGTATTTTTTGACAAATACTTATGACTGGTTTTGTGGTCCAGGGTCACAAGTTGTGTCCTGCTTCTGCTCTTTCCTCAGTCAACTTCTTTTTTATACAGTTTTGAGTACCACAAAAGACTTGCTGTTAACAGGTTTGGGGTATCAGACAACTTTGCTAACTAGTTGTTCTGTTAACAGACAAAACTGATATTTTTCTGACAGGATCTGGCATCCAGGGCTGGATCTGATATTTTTGGCATGATCTAACAGAGATAAACCACAAATTGGTCTGCATTTCCTTACAGGCACTTTTGGTATGCTTACCAGACAAACTCTTAAAGGAATAGTTCACTCAAAAATAAAAAGTGCATCATCGTTAAAACCAAGACATTTTAATTGTATTAAAACCCTGACACTCTTATGTTAGGTAGAAGAAAAGATTAAAAGGTTTTTCAAATATGGACATTTGCAAGTGATGATATTTCACCCACAAATGAAAACTCCATTATCGTTTTGTCTTTTATGTCACCAGCATTTTCTAGTCTTTATTAAATCACCGTTTCATTTTCTGCTGGACAGTGTCAGCCCGTTATCTTACCAGATGAGACAATGCACAAAATAAGACACTCTGATATCCCTGACAAGTACATCCTTCTCTTTGTTTGCCTGTCATTTTGCAGAACAAAGAAACTGATAGTGGATGTTGTGAGAATTCAACCAGGGGAAACACTTACTGATATCCTAGAAACTCCTGCCTCTGCTGCACAGGTATAGTATGCTCTTGACTCAGTGATCAAGAGTGAATAGAGATCAGTTTTCCAACAGATTCAAATGAAGTTCAATCGATTCGTTTAAACCATCTCTCTGTGGTTCTGTAGGAGGCAGAGCACTCTAAGCTAGTGGAGCGACAGGTGGTGCAGGACTCTCAGACTCCAGAGGGCTTGAAAAGCAGCCAGGCCATGCTGGAGGATCGCCAACTGCCTCTGGAGCAGAAGAAGAGGAAGATCCTCAGGAACCTGAGGACTCTGGAACAAGCTGGTCTGGTCAGCTCAAAACACAAGTACCAGGAAATCATCAATGACATCTCCAAGGTCAGGGCTCAGTGACTTCAAACGGGTGCAGGAACTATTTAAAAAGAGGTTGGGGCTCATTGAAAGTCAGTAGCTGTCTTTGGGATGCATATAGATTTTGTCTGCAACACTAGGGTTGGGAATCGAAAATCGATTCCGATTCTGGAATCGGGTACTTAAGATAAAGAATCGGATACTTGTTATAAAATTAGAATTTCTGGGAATCGAAAAGAATCGGAATCGATAAGTGGAATCGGAATCGGAATCGATAAAATTCAAACGATACCCAACCCTATGCAACACAGACTCGTCATCTCCGCAGTAATGAGGTGCCTGTATCCATTTAAATTCATTTGAAAGTAGACATTTCGCTTTTTATAGACACATTTTTCATGTCTGTAAGGCAAGAATACATGGAGTTTTGAAGTTTCACGCTCAAGTTCAAAGACGAGATGACAGAAGGCACATCCTGTTTGGTTTCATTATTTTACAAAAGCACAAAGTTTCTGTTATTCTGTGCACACTAATAAACATAGAGTTTTTACAGATTCGAAAGATGTATTACTTCTGTATTAAAGATGTATTACGTCTGACCAAAAATGACGGAGTATTTTAAGAGCAAGTGACCACACTGCAAGTGTTCAGCTTTCACACTCCACACATACACTTTAATAGTGTTCTAGGTTAACACTGGATTGAGTGGCCATGTAAAGTTGCTGCTACTTACATATTTTAGATGAAATGATACGTGAATGTTTGGATGTCCAGCCCGATATACTGTACCACTTCATAGACCAGCAGTTAACAATCTGTCCATCATGGACTGCCTGACTTTTCCAATTCCTGTGAATTTTTTTTACCTGCGACTAATAAAATTTTGGTCGACCAAGCCACTTCTCGTCGACTAATGGTTAGTTGACTATTAGGGGGCAATCTAAGTTTTTAGGATATAATTTGTAACAACAAAAATGTTTTATTGGACAGGACATTCGATACCAGCGACGCTACAGACAGAGAAGGAAAGCAGAGTTGGTGAAGTTACAGCAGACTCTGAGTGCACTCAACTCAAAGGCGGCTTTCTATCAGGACCAGATCAACTACTATGACACATACATCAAAACCTGCCTGGATAACCTCAATAGAAAGTGAGTGGAGACACGCACAACCCTTTTGTACAAGCACAATCATAATTATGTGGGCCTGTATGTGCCTCTTAATAATCACCTGAGATACTTATAAATTAATAGAAATCGATTAATAAAGCAAATAATTTTGTTAAGAAACAGATAAGAGTCTGCAATTTGATTAGCAAATATAAAAAAAATATTTTGAGTGGAAGCATCATGTCTATTGTGCTGAGTTTATGTTAAAACCACACAGGAGTAACAAAAACAGTTGGTTATGTCTGTGAAGGTAAAGAGCTGGGAAAGAAATTGCAAGTTTTTTATTAGATCTGTGTGGCAGCAGTGTAATATGTGACCCTGGACCACAAAACCAGTCATAAGGTTAAATTTGACAAAACTGAGATTTATACATCACATGAAAGCTCAATAAATAAGCTTTCTATTGATGTATGGTTTGTTAGGATAGGACAATATTTGGCTGAGATACATCTATTTAAAATCAGAGATATGAGGATGCAAAAAAATAAAAAAGACTGAGAAAATCACCTTTAAAGTTGTCCAAATTAGGTTCTTAACAATGCATATTACAAACCAAAAATTACATTTTGATATGTTTACAGTAGGAATTTTACAAAAAATCTTCATGGAACATGAACTTTACTTAATTTCTTAATGATTTTTGGCATAAAAGAAAAATCAAAAATTTTGACCCATGCAATGTATTTTTGGCTATTGCTACAAATATACCCCAGCGACTTAAGACTGGTTTTGTGGTCCAGGGTCACATATACAGTTAATAAATAAATATCCACTGGTCTCTTGCCTCCTCTGAGGCTGGGACTCTAAATAGTGTTCTGTGCTCATCTGTGCAGTCAAAGACAGAACAGTTAGCATGGTTTGCTCAAACTTTTGCCATGGCGTTAGAACTGGTACACTGCTGTTGTTTGCAAACACAAAATGATGGTGCCGTAATTGGAAATGTGCAGATTAAAGCAACACTAAAGAGTTTTTTTTTTTTACCTTAAAATAATGTTTCCGAACTCGTGTCAGTGGTTCATCAACTCATAACAGGGTGAAACGCAGTGTTGCCAGATTGGAAATGTCCAAGTATCGTACCAGAAGCTCAAAATTATCGTATTTGGGAGAAAATTATCGTATTTTAGTCAAACGTTCAAAATAAAGATATTTATCTAGATGTTACAGCTATTTCTCCTTTTTAGCACTCATTTTCTATACCTTATTGCAATGCTAAACTAATTATCTTACCCGAGTCAAACGTTCAAAATACAGCTATTAATCTAGATGTTACAGCTATTTATCCTTTTCAGCACTCATTTTCTATACTTTATTGTTAAACTAACAACCTCAGTTTAGAGACCTGCGCGGGACGGATTTTTCAGTCCCGCTCCCGCCCGCTCCCGCAAGATTGTGTCCCGCTCCCGCAGAAATATACGTTATCTCGTCCCGCTCCCGCCCGCGACATTCGTGATTTGTCCCGCTCCCGCCCGCAAAAGCCAGCATAAAATTAATCTATATTGATTTTTTCTGTACATCGATTGAATTTACATGAAACAGTTCTGTAACATCTTGTAAGTTCCACTAAACCCCAGCATAAACGCTCTGGATAAAATATGTGTTATTTAGACTAAGCATCAACATTCACAAACCACTGTTATTCTTAACAAAAAAGCAAACATGAGCTATGCGTGCATCCACGGCAGAATGCAAACTAGGCTCCTTTAAAGCTGACATCTCAGTATATACGCGATCTCATAAAGCTCTTATAACACAATGGATATTATGCACAATTAATCTTTCGTACATGTCTACACTTTGAGTGTTGTAATTTGTAAGCACCCAATATTCAGCACTGTTCAATACTTTTGAGCAGTGAGTGGATTTTAACTTAAACACCACTGATTGGCGATGCGCTCCAGAAATCAGCAGATGGCTACATTGCTCACACTTCAAACCAGTTTTAAACCGAAACTGCCTATTCTTGCGCTTACTGATCATATTTATGTTGTTCTTGCTGCTTTTGTGCAATAGATGAATAACAATTTTTTGTTTTTAGATATTTTATGTTTAGATATTTCTATTTTGCGGGAGTCCCGCGAATCATTTTATTTTCCCGCATCCCGCACACACACGAGTCTCTACCCGCCCGCACCCGCACTCGCCCATCAAGTTTTGTCCCGCGCCGCACTCTGTTGCGTTGGGTCCCGCGGGTCCCGCTGTACTCCCGCGGGATTGCAGGTCTCTACCTCAGTTTTGAAACAACTGACCTAAGTACGACAGGAACGTTAACTTGTGCTTGTGAGAGAGAGCCATTCTCCACGATGATTGGTTGAGAAGACGTAAGATTGGATGAAAGGCATGCGTAACGCACGTTCACGTCTCCTCACAATCATGAAGGTAGACGTAGTATCCACACAGCTAGATCTTTGAGAATAGAAGCTCTTATAATTACAACGACCATGGTGTCACAAAATTCTGAAATTATCGTACATTGTGGTATTATTGATCGTACATCGTACAGAGGTCAAAATTATGGTACAAATACGATAATTATCGTACGTCTGGCAACACTGGTGAAACGGCACTTTCGTATTCGCTTTGCGACCCTCTATCGGCCAGAACAGCACTATGTAAGTTTGGGTCGTCTGCAAGTTTGGGACTACAAATGCGACTTGCTTTACGGGGAAAAAAAAATAGCAAACAATGTCATTATTATGTTTTATTTCATTTTCATACTTTTCATAAAGTCATGCAACATACTCTACCTTGTCACTGTACATCGTTATTTCCAAAGCCGGTCCTGGATAGCCTCCAAACAAATAACGTGCATGTGACGCAACGGTAGGGTAGGCTAAATAATTTACGACAGCGGTAATGGACAATTCCGCTTCCAACATGTAGAGGGAGCAAAGTTCTTTGGTGTTGCTTTAAAGGCTGGTAATATTATAATAAGTCATGGGTGAGCAAAATCTGATGCACTTGGTTTTTTTTTTACAGGCTTGCAGAAAAAAGGGTTATCAAAACAAAGTTACTGGGTTGTCCTTTTTTTTAATGTTTTCTGGGTTGGTAGATGCACCTGGGACCTGATTATAGCACTTAAACACAGAAAGCGTCACATTTTCATGATATGTCACTTTTAATAATTGCATTTGCTGGTTCGAGGTACAGCAGAAAATCAATAAGAAATTTTGTAAGTGTCTAATATAATTTTCTATAGGACATAGAATGCTTCATTGATGATTGTTTTGCCACAGGAACTCACGAAGGTCCATTAAACTGGACAAAAAGGAAGAGGTTAAGGGCAGTAAGAAGTCCAAGGCCTCATCTCTGAAGTACACAGCTGCCAAACTGCATGAGAAAGGAGTCATTCTGGAGATTGAAGGCCTCCAGACGAATCAGTATGTTCTTCCTCCTTACGAAACTTCTTATCGTTCGGTTGCTAATAAATATTTGTATTGATAACTTCACAATGTGCCATAATCAATCATGTAATATCTAAGCTGACCTTCCTAATATCTGAGGTTAACCATCCTGTTCTGCTCTTCAGTCCAAAGGGGAGTTTAGGCAACTATTTTGCAATGTCTTAAAAGGATAGTTGACCCAAAAATGAAAATTGTCATTAATTACTCACCCTCATGTCGTTCCAAAACCGTAAGACCTTCATTCATCTCGGAAACACAAATACAGATATTTTTGATGAAATCCGAGAGCTTTCCGACCCCGCATAGACAGCATGTTCAAGGCCCAGAAAGGTAGTCAGGACATCATTTAAATAGTCCAGGTGATATCAGTAGATCAACCTTAATTTTATGAATAAAGTCGTTATTTTTGTTTTCTTTGCACACAAAAAGAATTCTCGTAGCTTCATAAAATTACGGTTGAGCCACTGATGTCGAATGGAATATTTTAGCGATGTCCTTACTACCTTTCTGGGTTTTGAACTTGTCAGTTGCGTTGCCAGAAAGCTCTCGGATTTCATCAAAAGTATCATTTGTGACCCTGGACCACAAAACCAGTCTTAAGTCGCTGGGGAATATTTGTAGCAATAGCCAAAAATACATTGTATGGGTCAAAATTTTTGATTTTTCTTTTATGCCAAAAATCATTAAGAAATTAAGTAAAGTTCATGTTCCATGAAGATTTTTTGTAAAATTCCTACTGTAAACATATCAAAATGTATTTTTTTATTTGTAATATGCATTGTTAAGAACCTAATTTGGACAACTTTAAAGGTGATTTTCTCAGTCTTTTTGATTTTTTTTGCATCCTCAGATTTCTGATTTCAAATAGATGTATCTCAGTCAAAAATTGTCATATCCTAACAAACCATACATCAATAGAAAGCTTATTGAGCTTTCATATGATGTATAAATCTCAGTTTTGTCAAATTTAACCTTATGACTGGTTTTGTGGTCCAGGGTCACATTTGTGTTCTGAAAATGAACAAAGTTCTTACAGGTTTGGAACGAAATGAGGGTCAGTAATTGCCATTTTTGGGTGGACTAAACCTTTTAGGCAGATCAAAAGAATATTTAACATTTCATCCTCTAGTGCTCAGTGATATTAGTCCTTTAATTTGTTGTCAATCTCAAGTATGTATTATAATTCTTTTTACCAGTCATTTTGCAATACTATTTTTTTGCATGGTAAGATGTATTAGGCTCCACCTATTCCAGTACTTCAGTCAGCGTTTTGTACATTTCAGGTTAAAAAATGTCATGTTCGACATTTGCCCTTGTGAGGAAGTGGGTGACTTTGAGATAAAGGCCAAGTTCATGGGAGTTGAGATGGAGAAGGTGCAACTGCATTTCCAGGTCAGTTCCCAGGTGCTCAGAGCCTGGCACAAGTCTTTCACTATTTGGAAATACATATATGGGTACACCACAACACGACTGTTTTTCACATGTTGTGTGTTTCGTTATCAGGACCTGTTGCAGCTTCAGTATGAGGGAGTAGCTGTCATGAAAATGTTTGACAAAGCCAAAGTCAACGTCAATCTACTGATCTTCCTCTTAAACAAAAAGTTCTATGGAAAATGAAAATCCGTTGGAGTTAATTCAGCGCAAATATGTCTGGAAATATTAACTAGCTTTCAAAGTCTCATTTTAGGTATGTTAGTTTACACAAATTGTGCGAAATGAACAGAATGTGCCTTTTAGATGTTTTTGTATAAGAAATTTCTCTGAGCATTCAGGGTATTTGTGCAACTGTGTTTGCAGGTGTCTGTATGTAATTAACTTTAAAATGAGATCTTACCATTCTAAGAATTACCTTACATGCCAAGCTGTACATACATCGCTTATGTTTGACATAGATTTGAATTTGAAAGGAAATTGAATCAAACCACTATCAAAACAACAAATGTTCATTTTGAAAATTGTGTGGATTATATTTTTTAAATACAAGCATAATTAAAATATATATTTTATTGCAAGTAATGTATTGAATGCTGCAATTTTTTAATATGTTAAAAATGAATAAGATGAATGACTTTTAATGACTGATAATGCACTACTGCCATGTGGCTGTTAAATAAGATAAACCAGTGGAGACTGTCATGAACTAGTGCCTTTAATTTCCAAGTGCTCATATGTGCATCTTTTTAAAGATGCCTATTAAACGGCATTCCTAAAAGTTTTCAGTTGAAGAAAAAAATGGACAATGTTGTGTACTGAAAAGATGAATTAATGTTATTGATTTTAAATAAATACAACTATCATACATCAAAATGCGTTTGTTCATTTATTTAGGAGAGACTGAGAAAGTGTAAAATGTATTTTATTCCTGTGATCAAAGCTGAAATTTCAGCATCATTTCTCCAGTCTTCAGTGTCACATGATCCTTCAGAAATCCTTCTAATATGCTGATTTACTGTTTAAGAAACATTTATTATTATTATTATTATTATTAATAATATTTAAAACAGTTGACTACATTTTTTTTCAAGATTCTTTGATGAATAGAAAGGTCCAAAGAGCAGTGTTTATCTGAAATAAAAAGATTTTGTAACATTACACACTATACCATTCAAAAGCCGGTATATAATTCTTTTTTTTATTTTTGGGTGAAAGTAATTATAGGAAATTAATACTTTTATTCAGCAAGGATGCTTTAAATTGATCAAAGGTGATGATAATGAATGTTACAAAAGATTTTTAGTTCAGATAAATACAGTTCTTAACTTCCTATTCATCAAAGAAACCTGAAAAAAATGACTGGGCTGTTTTCAACGTAATAATAATAATAATAATAAATGTCTTTGAGCAGGAAATCAGAATATTAGAATGATTTCTGAAGGATCATGTGACTGGAGTAATGATGCTAAATATTCAGCTTTGAAATCACATTACATTTTAAAATATATTCAAATAAAAAGCAGTTATTTTAAATAGTAAAACTATTTCACAATTTTACTGTTTTTGCTGTGCTTTAGATCAAATAAATGCAGGCTTGGAGAGTAGAAGAGACTTCAAAAAACATTAAAAAATTAAAAACTTTTGACTGTTTTTTATTTTAAATTAGGACATTTTTGTTATTTCTATCCTCCAAACAAAAATCGCTCCATCATACTGCATGTTCTAATAGTACTTTGTAAAACAGATGAACAATGCATAACATACTGTAAAGTAAATATTTAATAACTCCACCCTTCGAAATATGTACTTTGAAAGTTATATCACAGCTGGTCCTGGTGTCGCTTGTTCGAGTGGGCGTTGACATGCATTCGGCAGACAGGGGAGTGAGTGAATCTATATCCACCCTCCAGTCTTTTCTGATGTCTGAGGACTGCTGCTGAAATAGCGACCGCGATCAGGCTCGTTCAGGGAAAAGTCTTTGCCTGTTTATTTCGTATTTGCGGTCTTTCATCATTTTTGATCTGCAGCGCTTCATTCAGTCGTGATGTTGCGGATTGCGGTGTTGATGGGGCTGCTGGCTGTGGCGTGCTCTGCGATTGCGCTGCCCAAGAACGGTAAGACACTTCTCTTTATTTGCACGTGACACAGGCTGAAATGTAATAAACTTAAGTAATTTACAAAGCTTTGGAGAGCGGAATAAATGTTAACTCCTGTACTTTTTTTTTTAAACAATTAACCGCTTAAAATGATGTGCGAGTTAAATAGCTGCCTACTGCGTCCAGCTAGATACTATGGGACGCGAAGTGCACACTATGTTTACTGACAGATCTGGGTAGTAACTGATTACATGTAATCTGGATTACGTAATCAGATTAGAAAATTAAGTACTTGTAATTAGATTAAATTACATTTTTACACATTACATTTTATTACATTAAAACACTCTACTACACTTTTTTATTGATTGCATGATTACATATTAGCAATACATTATTCATAATTTATTGGTTTCTCTTTTTCATCTTTTGAATGTTCCTTTCTAAAATAGCCTACCGCTTACAGTCAAACCAAAATTCAAGAGTTAAAAATTCACTCAAGAGTTAAACTGTGTCAGAACAAATTCATCTTGATAATGTCAGATAACTTTGATAGAAAGGTATTTAATGGATTGAAATCAACCCAAAATTTTGACAAAGTTGTTCTATCAGTCCTTTGTTGACCAATTACCAAGCAATTCTTAATTTTGTTCAGTCTGTGGTGTAAAAAAGTCACATTATCAATTCAAGAAAAAAAAAAAAGGTTAAGCAAAACATGGTCAGGTCAAAGTGTCTGAATAATTTTTGGTCCCAAATGTTTAAGCAATTTTACTGGTAGTCCACTGTATGAACATTTTTTCTGTATAATATATCACAGTTTACTTTATCTTGCCATCCTCACTTACATAAATGAATATAGTGTCCTATAGTGTCCTGCACCCACTCGTAAAAAAATATCAAATATTATATCTGGTGTCTGAATAATTTTTGGTTTGACTGTAAATTCACTCAGAAAGTTTTTAGTTTTGCATCATATCATATTTGCATGTTCATTGAGTTTTTTATGATTTATTTAAATATTAGCTTTTCATTACCCTCAAACCCCCTGCAGTTACTTCACAAATAAAAAATAAAAAACAGTTTGGGAAACCTTGATGTAATGTTTAATGCACTTCATGTTGTTAATAATAACAAATTGAATATATTTTCTTACTCTTTGTATTTTATGTCAATATGGTACAGTATTATCCTATTAAAATAAATGTGATAAACCAGTTAGGTCAAAAGTAATCTAAAAGTAATCAAAAAGTAGTCTGATTACTATGTTACTAACTACAATTTTTGTCATGCAATTTGGAATCAATAACGGATTACAGTTTGTAAGTAATCTACCCTATATTAGAATTTTTAAATATATAGTAGGCTAATCTAAGATACAAATAAAGTTAAAATAAGGGGGGATTTGGTAGCAATACTGTAAACAGGGTTCCTACACATTTTCCATTTCAAAATTCCACACGTTTCCAAACTCAAACTTCCAAAACTAGTAGATTTCAGGCCATATTTAACATAAATGGTTCGTAAAGCATTTTCAGCCTTATATTTGGTTTATAGTACAGTCATCTGTAAATATTTTTTTTTTCTCAGGTTTTTTAAAATTTATTTTCTTTAGGCGACAATATACAGAGCCACTAAAATAAAAGGAGAAATTAAAAATACAGACTTTTACATGCACACAAGAGACCTTTTTTGTACCCTCGAGAAACAATTCACATGTGCATGATTCTGCATTAAAATTTTTAGTTTTATGTAACTTATTTCCTTTGTGCATCACTGCCATCTTACTATAAATAAAACAAGAACATGAATGCACATGAATTAACTTACTTGCTCAAGTACTTGCTTACTTGGTCTTTTCTTTTTTTTAAAGATTCATTTTAGAGAAAGGGGGTGGGATCGGGAAAAGTCCTCGAGTCGGGATTCGAACACGGGACTCCAGGAGCGCAAAATTTGACTTTTCTTATAGTAATATCAAGGCCTATGGCCAATTGAACACATCCTCTGTGGTGGTGCAATAACTATGACACAAAATAGACTGATGGCATAAAATTTGCCAAATTCTAGGGTCTATAAAAAAGACAGGTACTGTAAAAAAAAGTGGAGGCCAAGAAACCACACAGTGAAATGGGCTAATGGCACAATAGGTGGCTCAGTGCACATTGACCTACATGCTTAGTTTAATGGTTTCTCGTGCGCACATATAAGTATATCTTCGCGCAAAGGTCCTTGAGGTCATGTAATATGGTGCTAAGAACATTTGTGAGAAGAAACCCAAAATGCTTATAACCTGCATTTTGCATAATGAAAAAGTTCACCTTGAATTCATTCAGTCGTATTTGACAAATTACTAAAGAATCACTAAACAGAAATCTTGCTTTTTGTACAATAAATGTATTTTCGTTAAATTTTCTGTTATAAAAAACTAAATAGGAGCAACAGTCTGGAAACACAAATATTTTTCCATGCTCCGCTTTAATTTTTTTCCATACTTTTTAAGACATGGAAAATACTGAAATCAAATTAAATACTTTTCCATACGTTTTCAAACCCTGTAGGAACCCTGTGTAAAACTGTAAAAACGAACACATTATTATTATTATTATTATTATTATTATTACTACTGCAGGAATCATTATGATTAGTGTGACCGTGTTTTTTATTTTTACTATTTTATTTATATATTTACTTACATACCAAACATTTTACTTCTAAATCGTTTCATTATATACTTCTTTTTTTTCCAGAAACGTTTATTCGGACATTTTCTGGTTTCTTCCTCACCGTCACCGATGAGCCGATTGATTACCTTGATGTGCAGGAGGAGGGCAGCGGCTCCGGTTTGGGTCAAGTGTCCAAACCCAAGAAAGACCACCACCACCGTGTGGTTAAAAAGACTTATCACATCTCTCCGGAGGCCTCAAGCTTGCTCACAGGACGCGTGGTGACTGTTGTCATCCCAACAATTTACATTGTGGTGTTCATCATCAGCGCCCCTCTTAATCTGCTGGCGCTGGTCATGTTTGTGCGCAAAGTGAGACCGAAGAAACCGGCGGCGATTTACATGATGAATTTAGCCTGCGCCGACCTTCTGTTCGTCCTGGTGCTCCCGTTTAGAATAGCCTACCATTACAACGGAAATAACTGGATTTACGGGGCCGGCATGTGTCGTTTTGTCACAGCTGCTTTCTACTGCAACATGTACTGCTCTGTGCTGCTGATGATGTGCATTAGTGTGGACCGCTTTATGGCGGTCGTTTACCCGATGGACTCGCTCACCTGGCGCAGTCCGCAAACCGCGTCCGTCGTGTGCGCCGCCATGTGGCTTTTATCCATCGGCGGTGTGACACCATTGCTAATTTCCAATCAAACCATTCATCTACCTGACCTTGGCATTACCACCTGTCACGACGTTCTTGACATCCACCACCTCCGCGAGTATTACCTGTACTTTTTCCCCATCATCTCTTCGGTTTTCTTCTTCATCCCGCTCATTTTTAGCACCGTCTGCTACGTGCGCATCATCCAAGCCTTGTGCGCGGCTAACGTGGAAAACCGCGCGAAAAAAACGCGGGCTGTTTTTATGGCCGTTACTGTCTTTGCTGTGTTTGTCATATGCTTCGCGCCCACAAACATCATTCTGTTGTCGCATTATGTACAGTTCGCTCACAAGCACAGCGATGCGTCCTACGCCGCATACCTAGTGTCAACGTGCATAGGGAGCGTCAGCTGCTGTCTGGACCCCCTCATGTACTACTTCGGGTCGTCTCAGTGCCAAAAACAGGTTCTTGCCTTTCTCAAATGCCAGGGAGTGTCAGGCATCGAAAGGAGCGCGCAGTTCACCAGCACCACCAGATCCAGCAAGCTGGAGACTTTCAAAAGCAGCGTGAGTAACCAGTACAGGAAGCTGATGGCATGAAAACCGGGCTGGTTTTGAAAGAGTTTTAAGAACTTTGCAGCTGACCAGGATGAGAAACCTTCTCAACCCGTCTGTAGTAGGTTTCCAAGAACTTTAAATGATTTGCTTCATCAGGTTCAGCTCATTTAGGATGGTTGGAGGTAATTGCACTATCATTGGAACTCTTGAATTAGCTATTATTCATAACATTTCCAAGAATATCTAAAGGACTCTGGCACTGAGACCATTTCTATGCTTTTCTAACATCTTTGCTAATGTATATATTCTAACTTTATTTTTGTATGAATTTGTTACCATGTCTAATAGATATATTCTTGCCAATAAAAGCGTATTTACGTACCTGATACATAATGCTTTGTAAAGACAAAAAATAAACGTTATTTCTGTTCACTGAAATGCACATACCTTTTGGGACCAGCTGGCTGGATTTTTATAGTTACTTGAGTGAAAATTCTCAAAAACTAAATTCTAAAAAACATTTACACTAGTTAATTATGGGTTTACCTTTAGGCACACTACCAGTCAAAAGTTTTTGAACAGTAGGATTTTAATGTTTTTTAAAGAGGTGTCTTCTGCTCACCAAGCCTGCATTTATTTGATCTGCAAAGTACAGTAAAATTGTGTATATTTTTGTTATTTATAATAATTTTAAAATGTAATTTATTCCTGATTTCAAATCTGAATTTTTAGCATCATTACTCCAGTCACATGATCCTTCAGAAATCATTCTAATATTCTGATTTGCTGCTCAAAAAGATTTAGATGTTGAAAACAGCTGAGTAGAATTGTTTTTCGGGTATCTTTGATGAATGGAATTTATCTAAAATAAAATCTTTCGTTACATTAGAAATGTCTTTATCATCACTTTTGATCAATTCCAAAAAATTATGCTGACTTTGAACTGTATTGCAACAAAAGCTTTTTATAACAGATAAATGCTGATCTTTGGATCTTTCTATTCATCAAATAATCCTTTAAAATGTACTCAATTGTTTTAATATTGATAATAATAACAAAGAAATGTTTCTTGAGCAGCAAATCAGCATATTAGAATGATTTCTGAGTGATCACGTGACACTGAAAACACTTTGATCACAGGAATAAACTATATTTTTTTCTGGGAATAAAACTATAGTTATTTTAAATAAATATTAATGCTTTTTCTGTATTTTGCATCAAATAAATGCAAGATTGGTGAGCAGTAGAAAAATCTTTAAAAAACATAAAAAATCTTAAGAGTTCAAAAACTTTTAACTGGTAGTGTAGATGTTACAGTTTACACAGTACATTACAGTTAAAAAATGATGTCAGAAAATTAAAACTTTTTATTTAGCAAACATGCATTGAATTGACAGTAAAGACATTTATAATGTTCTATATTATTTATATTTAAAAGAAAATCTTTAATACACATTAAAGAATTCGGAAGAATAGCTATTTTAAATTATAATAATTTACAACATTACTGTTTTTGATCAAATAAATGCAGCCTTGGTGAGCATCAGACTTCTTTTTAACAATTCAAACAAACAATGTATATGATGTGAATATAGGATTAAAATATTTTAAAATGCCAACATATTTTGTGCTTCAAACGCTGATATATGAGTTTGTCTCAATCAAGCTATTTAAAGAGTCAGTTCACCCAAAAATTAAAATTCTGTCATAAATTACTCACTATCATGTCGTTCCAAACCTGTAAGAAAGAAATTGCTGAATAAAGTCGTTATTTCGTTTTCTTTGCGCACAAGGCATCATGAAATTACGGTTGAACCACTGATGTCCCATGGACTATATTAACAATGTACTTACTATCCTTCTGGGCCTTGAACATTGTGTTGCTGTCTATGCAGGGCCAGAAAGCTCTCGGATTTCATCAAAACTATCTTAATTTGTGTTCCGAAGATGAACGAAGGTCTTACGGGTTTGAAACGACACGAAGGTGAGTAATGACAGAATTTTCATTTTTTGGTGAACTATCCCTTCAGTTAGAGACCCGCTTGAATTTCGTAGGCAGCAAAAAATATTAGTTGGCCATCTATCCAGAAAGAATGTACTGCTTTAGTAGCTTAACCAGCAAGATCAACACCAGCATAAACCAGCAGCATGGACTAACTGATGGTGGCTTGTGCAGTTTTTGTGTACAAAAACACATACTACATATGGTGAAAATGATTTTTATATCAGCATATCCAAATTCTTCACAGACAGCTGTATTTACAAGAACAAATCCAACATGACAAATTTTGAGGTCAGTCCTAAAAAGTTCAGGTCAGTCCATTACATTTAGGGATATACTGTACATTTGTTTTATTCCGGAACGCAACTGAAATTAAGCCAACCTTTGGTTTGCCTGAACAATGTGTTTGATAAAGTAGTAGATTCCAGTGGCCAAAACCAAGTCCCTGTTTAAACCTAATTTGAAAATAACGCATTGAACAAAGGCCTTGAAATATCAAGTTTAATTAACTCAAAAGCAAAAAAAAAAAATAATAATAATACTTCTGCTGTTCAATCATAACAGTGTGTGATTGGGTAAATTATGCTGCATCTTAAAGTGGAGTTTATCATTGTGGGACTGCTGTATAGGATACTGAGGGCTTCTTGGTATCAGCTATGAACAAACAAAAATTACATAAAAAAAAGGTATATAGAAAAATAAAAAAAATGGATTAAGCCCTGTGTGAATCCAAACAGGAGACAGGACACATTAACCGTGGAATGACAAAAAAGGCTGAAAAAGCTTCTTCTAGGTGTCTTCTGCTTCAGTTCATGGCTTGCTTAGGTTTATTTAGATTTGGTGTAGGATGACGTCACTGTAATTCACAATAGTTCACCAAAGACAAAATGAGTAGAAAACCAAAGAGCCGGTTGGGAGAAGATTCAGTTTTTCTGCTGAACACGGTGAAAACGTAACTCCTGTGCTGTCCTCTCAAACGCTCATTGTCATGTTTGGAGAATACTGCAAGACAGGAAGGTAGTTTGAATAACAGCTGCTGCTGTATTTAACACAAATGATCCCAGAAAACAAAGGCTGTCTGCATACATACGCTTTCACTTTGAAATGGGTTGAGGAAGTTGCCACCCATTTCTCCATCATCTCTTGGTGTGCCAGGCTGATTATTCATGCTGAGGTTTCCTGGTGAGCTCTGATGAGTGTTAAAATTGAACATGAGGACTAAAAACCCACAAATGAATTTCAGAGAAATGGTCGTTGCTGTTTAAATGTCTGTCAAAACAGTACGGAAATGTCCCATACCTTTGGGAGGCTTTCAATGTCACCAGATCCTGTTGAATAGAGGAAAAAGGGAAAGATTCAATGAAAACTAGTAAAGGCGAGAATGTTTGGCATTGTGTTATGTCAGTTAAATCTGTTTTACCTAATGAACCATTCAGATGATGAGGCTCCATGCCTGCCATGCTGCTTATTGGACCATCAGAACCTGAAACTAATGGAAACTGAAAGGAAAAATCGCTTAAACCAAATATGCTTTATATGTTTTTATTTTAAAAACTAATGAGACTTACATTTGGTCTGTTTCCATTTGGAGGGACTGAGCTGATTATGCTGTACATGTTGTCACTTGAGTTGTTTGACTCTAAAATCAATATTGTACATCATACATTAGTTATCCATTTTAGCTAAAGACAAAATAATTGACTTAGTATGGGTAAAGAATGCATTGCTGCGCTTTTCAGAGGAGCTTTGTTTCCCTATGATGCTTTAAAATGTCTACAGGCTGTCAGTGGATTTGTGTTTTGTATTGTGCTGATTGATCCAGGGTTTGTTACCTGCGGGACTGGGCATGATGGGTGTGCCCGGAGGGCCGCCTCCTGCTGGGGGACCCTGCAAACACACTGATTCTGCTTATTCAAATGACCAGAGTGTGTTAGCCAAAGTTACCTCAAACAAGACAACAAAGACAGCTTAGAAAACACTACATTACCTACCGAATAACTGCCTGGAGATGCAGATGAATAAGGAATCTGCAGGGAGAGCGTACTAGTATTTATATTGTTTAGGATCCAAGGATTTTGATCAGTTACAACACATAAGTTGAGAACTAACCGAATTATTTGGAGGGTTTGGCCATGGTCTTCCTCCTGCAGGACCCCTTTACACAACAGTATACATATGTATAGTGTTACACAATTTATACAGTAGTACAATAGAGATTCTGAGTTAAAGAAATAGTCCACCCAAAAATGAAACCATGTCCACAGAACAAAGAACATCATACAGGTTTGGAACAAAATGAGGTAAGTTAAAAGAATTCAAATTCTTTGTTGGATTTAAAGAGATAGTTCACACAAAAATGAAAATTCTGTCAATAATTACTCACCCTCATGTCGTTCCAAACCCGTAAGACCTTCATTCATCTTCGGAACACAAATTAAGATATTTTTTGACGAAATCTGAGAGCTTTCTGACCCTGCATAGTCCATGTAACATCAGTGGTTCAACCTTAATTTTATGTAACTACAAGTATACTTTTTGTACGCAAAGAAAACAAAAATAACTTTATTCATCAGTTTCTTCATTCAATGTCTTCAATGTGCGTTCTCGAGAGTACCACGACGCATGCATGGAATAGAAGAAATTGTTGAATAAAGTTGTTATTTTTGTTTTCTTTGCTCAGAAAAAAATAACATTACAGTTGAAGCACTGATGTCACATGGACTATTTTATCAATGTCCTTTACTATCTTTCTAGGAATGTGTCAGTTACGTTGTTGTCTATGCAGTAGGGCTGGGCGATTAATCGAAAAGTAATCGAAATCGACATTCAGAACCTATAATCGATCAAATTTTTCCAGGTCAATTATTTCAATTACTTTCCCTTTAAAAACACTGCCGCGTGTGGAGTCATGTGACCCCGTTACGTTACATTATTCCTCCGACATGTCGATGGAGAGCTTAAGCAGTATTTATACAGTAAAAAGTATTTACAGGATATACAAGAGTAATTTTATTTAGAAGAGATACTGCTTATTTTCTACTTTTAATATTTATTATTATTTTATAAATAATTTATTTTGTTTCCAAAAGTGCAAGTTATTTATTTTCACTAATTTAAGAAAAATGTGACTTTTCGTTTTAAGCAATGTGTGCTTTAATTTCAGTTGTTCAAGACTGATGTTTAATAAATAATCATAGATAGTAGATAGTGTGTGCACCCTTCATTCAAAAATCTCTCACTTGTAATATGTGCACATATTTACTGTACAAAACTTGTCAGTGAACTATGAGGGCAAAAAAAAAAATTTATTTAAATATAATTAAATATAATTTTATTAATGAATAAAATAATCGTTCATTAATCGTAATTGGGTTAAAATGTTCAATTAATCGAGATTTTGATTTTAGGCCAAATCGCCCAGCCCTACTATGCAGGGTCAGAAAGCTCTTGGATTTCATCAAAAATATCCTAATTTGTGTTCCGAAGATGAATGAAGGTCTTATGGGTTTGGAATGACATGAGGGTGAGTAATTAATGACAGAATTTAAATTTTTGGGTGAACGATCGTTTAATAATTTCTGGAGTATTTATGAAATAATGATGGATTGTTATGTGAATACAATTACATGTTAATCCCAGGCATCCCAGGTCCCACTAAGGCATTTAGGGGAGGTCTCATCCCACCACCATAGTTCTGAAACACAAATTATACCCAATAACACATTACAATAAAGTTAATGAACAGGTTAACATGCTTATACAAATTTGCCTAATTATCCATGGATAATTCACCTGTGGTCCAATAGGAACCATTCCTCGAGGGGTCATCCGCTGCATGGGTCCACTCATGTTGAGATGGCCTTATAAATGGAAAAAGGAAGCAAAGAGGTTTCATATTTCATAGTTTGATGTATTATTATGGCTGTTTAAAGGATCTACAGACTTTTTCATTTTCAAAAACTGAAAGGATATCAGTCAGAAACTTAAAAAAAAGTATTTCATAAACAAATTGGGGCAGGTGGTGAGGTGTAGAGTAACTACACACGACGCGACAAGATTCCAGCGACAATTAATTTGGCTCTCCTCACCAGACGCGACGTGACAGAATCGCTCAAATATCACATCTATTCAAACGAAATTGACATGTTTATAGTCTAATTCATAAATATTAGGCTAAACCTTTATAACATTATTAAAACTACATACTGAGTAGGGTGACCATTCGTCCTCTTTCCCCCGGACATGTCCTCTTTTTGGACTTAAAAAATGCGTCCGGCCGGGATTCCTAAATCACCCAAAATGTCCGGGGTTCGGCTTTTGCTTTCTACAGTCGCCATTCACTGTCTCTGTTTTTGTATTAAAGCCTTGCGCGGGACGGTTGTCTCCCGCAAACATTCTAATATTGAATATAATTTTCGCGCATCATGGAGTCGCTATCAATATGCAGAGAATTTAAATCGCTTTGGATGCAGTTCGTGTTGGATGTAGGGTTGCCAAATCCGCATTTTTTCCACGGAATTGGGCTGATTTTAAACTGTTGCGGCGGGTTGATTTTTTGAAAGTTTGAAATATTGCATACATTCCATTTGACTGAAATGCTTGTATTGAAACATTTTGCATTCTGTGATAAATCTGTGGTAGATATTAGTTTTGTGAAGGATGGCCACTGTGGTACACTCTTAACAATAAAGATGCTTTAAAAGGTTCTTCATAGCGATGCCATGAAGAACCATTTTTGGTTCCACAAAGAACCATTCAGTCAAAGGTTCTTTAAAGAACCATCTCTTTCTTACCTTTTTATAATCTGAAGAACCTTCTTTCGCCAATAAAATTCACAAATAAATTTATGGAACCATTTTAACAAAAAAGGTTCTTCTATGGCATTGTGAAGCACCTTTATTTTTAAGAGTGTAGGAAGCTTTTTAGCTGTGTTTATGATCAATCTCTATAACAGTGACTGTAAAATATGTAGTTTTGGTATGGAAATGACATATTTTGATACCAAAACTAGGACCCCAACCCCCCACCCCTCGTCCTACGTCCTCTTTTTTGAAAACTAAAATATGGTAACCCTAATACCATCTTTGTCACTGAAAACATTTGTTGGTTTGTAGTATAAAGTTGGCTTAAAGCTTTATTGTGCTCAAAATTTATACAATAAGCTACACCATGAATCAATTTTCCAACCCGTGTTTTTGGCTTGTCATGAATCACTACCGTACACTTATAACAATATATTCGGACTATTTTAGACTGGTTTGGGTAGGTACCGCTGCGGAGTAGCCTGGTACCTGCGTGATTCGTCATAGACATAAACAGAGAAGTAGCCCCAGCTACAATGTTCTTCCGCAAGACGCAAGCAGTTCAGTGTAATAGCCGCTAGAGCGCTAAAAGTTACGGCCTGCAGCCGTAGATGATCTGAGGGAAATGATCTATTGTTGCTTTCAGTACGGCTGTAAATGTAAAGCAATAGGATATTCAAATTCACATTAGACACTTTCAACATTGAATAAAGCACATAATCAGTACCTGAGATTATAATTGTCATAGTTTGTATGTTATTCCAGCCGCAACGTCGCAGAAATAGAAACTGTTTGTAAAATTTAAATTTCGAGAATTTAAATTTGAGTCTTAGATAAACATGGGAAAGATACATTTTATCGCATCGTGTGTAGTTAGAACACGGTGTAACAAGTATTGTCATTTTTACATACTTGTTAGTTTTTAAATACCTGGCTGTCTTATAGGATCCATCCCGCTGGGTATGAGGGGCTGGTTCCCAGGCCCCATTGTCTGTTCAAAACAAACCAAATTGAAGAATCAGTCATTATCCTCCACTGAATTAAAACTTTAGATCCTGAAAGTGGAATATATGAGTGAAAATACCTGATTGGGTATTCTGATAGAACCTCTGGGCCCACCTGGGTATCGAGGAGACATAAACTGCTGCAGTGACATAAGCACAGAGATCAATTAATTCAGTCTACATCACAAACCAGAGAAACTGAGTGGTACCATAAATCACACCACCAGATGGCAACACCGCATTTGTATTTTAAATCTGTACTTCGGATGTTTCACTTTAATGCTTTTGTCAAATGAAATGGGTTAAACTTTATTGGCAACACATGTGGCTTTAATTCATTCCTCATTGTAAAAACAGGAAAAGCATGTTTACAGTAATGCAATTTCTAAAAGTCTATTGAGTGACTGTACAGAACCTTCCTTAAAGTCAACATGAAATCAAAATGACACTATTTGCTTTTTAAATGCAAATTCTTGGTCTTATTTGAATGCAGGGCAGTAACCACCATAGACAAAAAAATACAAATGGCTAAATTGTCCACCCCAGTGCTTAAAGCTCTTGCACTGCTCTACTGCACTCCTTTATGTAGTGCTCTGTTTTTTGTTAGGATGACAAAAGGATTTAAAATGTACATTTTTAGGTGTTGTAACAGCGCTCATCAATGTCAAAATGACTGAGATGGCCAATCAAATCAAAGTAAGCAGAGTTTACTGTTCACAGCAGCAGAGTGTGAATTATTGCGTAAAGTGTCAGTTGTAACACTGATAGAGAGTGAGGTACAATGGAAGTATCAAAACATTTCATATTTGACAACTGCTTTATGATAGAAATGTTAAACAGCTGACAGCAATATCCAGCGATGCAAATTATTTGACTTGTCTCTCAAATATGTTTTTACATCATTCATGCCATTTCTAACTAAATGTGATGAGACAAGAAGTCATGTTTTCGACATATTACGCATACAAATAAGAGAGAGCGTATGGACATGCAAAATGATTTCTTCACTACTAGAATTAGATGTAGCATTTCCGTGACCGTTCTATTTTTATTCTAGAAAATATGCAAGATATACACTAGCAGTCAAAAGTTTTTTAAACAGTAAGATTTTTAATGTTTTTTAAAGTCACCAAGCCAGCACTTATTTGATCCAAAGTACAGCAAAACCAGTAAAAGTTTTTAATATTTTTTACTATTTTTGTCCATTCAAATATATTTTAAAACGTAATTTATTTCTGTGATCAAAGCTAAAATTTCAGCATCATTTCTCCAGTCTTCAGTGTCACATGATCCTTCAGAAATCATTCAAATATGCTGATTTGCTGTTCAAGAAACATGTTTGTATTATTATTTTTAATATTTAAAACAGCTGAGTAATTTTTTTCTGGATTCTTTGATGAATAGAAAGATCCAAATTGCTTAAAAATGTTCTAAAGTGATGATAAAGACATTTATAATGTTGCAAAAGATTTGTATTTCAGATAAACGCGGTTCTTTTGAACTTTCTATTCAATTCATTTAATAATAATAAATGTTTTTGAGCAGCAAATTAGATTTCTGACTGGAGTAATGATGCTAAAAATTCAGCTTTGAAATCACAGGAATAAATGACATTTTAAAACATATTCAAACAGAAAACAGTTATTTTAAATAGTGAAAATATTTCAAAATTTTACTGCTTTTGCTGTACTTTGGAGCAGAAGAGACTTCTTTAAAAAAAACAGAAAAAAACCTACTGTTCAAAAATTCAATATCCTATTTTACTCATAAATACAGCACACAATGGATGTTAAAATGGGTTGCAAACAGCAACACATTGACTTCAATACAAAGGAAAGTGCTGTATTTATATAACAGATGTATGGTGAACCGTGCTACATTTGTGAAGTTCAAAGCAGATATCTCAGAGGGTTGGTTAAAATAACACCAGATCAGACTGTGCGAGTTAGAAACGACTACTGAAGAAAGGATTGTTAGATCTGATGGATGGATTCTCTGGGAATCTGAGCCTAAGATTGTCAATACACATCATGCAGGACAGCAGCTCTCAGATGCTGACAGTTAATCGATGTATGTTCTGGTGCATTATCACTGACAGACACACAGCCCAGTATTTATGCACTCAAAATCCTCCTTTAAATATAACACATTCCACAATCCAATTAAAAAATGAAAGTATGGAAATCCTTGCATAATCTTCTGTCATGGACATCCACATATAGTTTTCTTGGCCTGAATAAATATTTAATTGCCCATTCAGTCATAATCTGTCCTGACTCAGCACTGTCTCGCCCGGTTCAACTGTCAATCTCAGAAGAAGAATAGAAATTCTCTATTCAAACTAGTTTTTCAATGGCAGTCTTTTGTTGTTTCAAAACAGTGAAAAAAGCACTGTCATTCAATGACATTTATGAATAAGGTATTTCAATGAAATTAAGTTGAAGGATTAGTTCACTTCCAGAATAAAAATTTCCTGATAGCTTACTCACGCCCATGTCATCCAAGATGTTCATGTCTTTCTTTCTTCAGTCGAAAGAAATGAAGGTTTTTGAGGAAAACATTATAGGATGTTTCTCCATATAGTGGACTTCAATGGGAGCCAACAGGGTGAAGATCCAAATTGCCGTTTTATTGCAGCTTCAAAGGGCTCTACATGATCCCAGATGAGGAATAAGGGTCTTAATCGTGTTGGAAAGGTCACACGCAGTTAGTTCTTTGTCTGGATATTTTGGTTCAAAAACGTAGGGTAGGGCGAAAATCTCCAACTTCAAAATCATCCAACATCGTTTGCTTTGTAAACACTGGGTTGGTACCTCCACCTCCAACATGGTTAAAAAGTGTTTACATTTTTTTTTTTTTTAATGATGGATGGTTTTGCTAGATAAGACCCTTATTCCTCGGCTGGAATCGTGTAGAGCCCTTTGAAGCTGCATTGAAACTGCAATTTGGACCTTCAACTCACTGATCCCCATTTATCCCATCTTGGATGACATTGGGGTGAGTAAATTATCAGGACATTTTTATTCGGGAAGTGAACTAATCCTTTAAAACCAATGCAATAGTAATATAAAATCAGTATTAATAACTATGTTGGTCAGGAAAGGACACTAATTTGTTTATCAAATTAGATTAGCGAGCAGTGTAAACAAAGCCTAGTGTTTCAATGCAGTTTGTGTGTGTGTACCTGAAAAAATCCCGGGGGCAAAGGCATTCCGTCTCCAGGAGGACTTCCAATCACTGGACTCTGTGTCGCTGCTGCACTCTACAGGGCACACACACACAAAACAGATGAAATATCCTCATATAACCTTTAAGAAAATCAACACAAAGGACACAGGAAGATTGTAAAAGAAGAGTCGGATGTTACATATCACATGTTAAATATCACTTTAATGAAAACATATTCATGTTATAAATAACTAGAAAATCAATGGGCATTTTGAAGACCGGAGTAATAAACAAGCAGCAAAAATAACTTTGAACAACAGCACTATATAATAATTTCTGCTCTTTTTTATGGCCAGACAAATTTCTGTACACTACAGTCACGTCAAAAACTCATTGTACTATAAGCACAGTTCACACTGTGAACATATATTAAGCATAACAAGCATAAACTATTTCGAAAAGATGTATATATATACTATACAGTTGAAGTCAAACGTTTACATACACCTTGCAGAAACTGCAAACTGTTCATTATTTTACCAAAATAAAAGGGAGCATACAAAACGATGACCTGATTAAGATATTTCACATAAAAGTCATTTACATATAGTCCACAAGAGAACATAATAGTTGAAATTATAAAAATAACCCCATTCAAAAGTTTACATACACTTGATTCTTAATACTGTGTTGAACCACAGCTGTGTTTTTTTGTTTCAGTTGTTTGAGTCCCTTGTTTAACTGCCCTGTCCTGAACAGTTAAACTGCCTGCTGTTCTTCAGAAAAAAAACGTCAGGTCCCACAAATTCTGTGGTTTTTCAGCATTTTTGTGTATTTGAACCCTTTCCAACAATGACACTGAGGATAACTCAGGGACTCATATGCAACTAGTACAGAAGGTTCAAACTCTTATTAATGCTTCAGAAGGAAATACAATGCATTTTTTAAAAAGCCAGGGGGTGAAAACTTAGATAGAGATAAGATAAGGGTAAATTGAACTTATTTTGTCTTTGGGGAAACATGTAAATATCTTCTGTAGCTTATGAAGAGCAGTACTAAATGAAAAAAAAAAAAGATATTTAGACAAAATATGAAAATTTACACATCTTCATTCTGTTCAAAAGTTTTTACCCCCCTGCTTTTAATGCATCGCGTTTCCTTCTGAAGCATCAGTGAGTGTTTGAACCTTCTATAATAGTTGCATACGAGTCCCTCAGTTGTCCTCAGTGTGAAAAGATGGATCTCAAAATTATACAGTCATTATTGGAAAGGGTTCAAATACACAAAAATGCTGAAAAACCAAAGAATTTGTGGGACCTGAAAGATTTTTCCAAAGAACAGTGATTAAGTATGTAAACGTCTTTTATGTGAAATATCTTATTCAGGTCAGTAGTACTAAATAAAAAATAGCATGCATTTTTATGATCCCTCTTATTTTGTTAAAATAATTAACATTTTTCAGATTCTGCAATGTGTATGTAAACTTTTGACAGTACAGGGGTGACAGTACAAAAATGGAGGTCATTAAACAGCCATCAGCAGCATATACATTTAACAGCTTTACCTCATGTCTAATATGACCTGCTCTAGTAATAACATGCACACACACAAACCCTAAACAATGAGAGGAAATATGAAACAGCGGGAAGACATAGACACTAAGAAGTTGCACCTTCTGGCAAACACATTTTGTCCACTGAATAATTAACAGCACTAGTGTTGACGTACTACAGTTTCGCCAGTGGTTTAGGCTTTCTACTCGTTGGAAATGGAACAGAAGCAAATGCTTTTCCCTGTTTGCCCCTTACATACACTCACGGCAGTTACCTGACCATACTAGACCATTAACCCCAGTGGTTAATAATGCCCTCAAATCCTGTCTGTACTCTACAGTACCTATTAGTAATAAGGGTGAAAATAGCTAAAAATATTTCTGGGTAATAATGTATTTCATCCCAAACACCAAAAGAAGAAAAACACTGCACCAAGTTGATCCAAATATGAGTCTCATTTCTCTTACTCAGAAGTCTGGACACGACAAGTTGCAATTGTTTAAAAATGTATACCTACAAGCGCAATAAACATTATTTATCCTCAATGTACATTTTTGACTGTTTCTTTTCTTACTTTGTAAAGAAACAGCTGTACTATATAAGTGAACAATATGTTCCAGATTCCTAAGGTTTAAGCCTGCAGCAGCTCTCTCTGTCTCTAAGTTCATACATTTCCATATTTATTAGATTTGCTCCTTCTGTCTGCAATAAGGAGGCAGCGTGTGTGTGTGTGTGTGTGTGTGTGTGTGTGTGTGTGTGTGTAGGAAAGAGATTCCTCCAGTGGCTGGCTGGGTAGAGAGACTCATTTCTCTACTCATTAGAGAAACGTGGGTAGAATGGCAAGTCTCCTCGTCTAGACTTTCTCATCAGCTGCATCAGGACAACATCCCTTTTCCTCACACTCTGTGAGAAATAAATCTACTCAGATCAAATGAGAGAAACAGAAAACATTAGATCCAGTTTGTAAGAACTCTTGAATAGAGGATGAATAAAGGAAAACTGGAACTCACTTCATGTAACCAAGAAAACAATGCAAAGTTAACTTCAAAATTCACACACTAAAATTCCTCCAAACGCAAGCAACTTTTATAATAATGAAGGAAATTATATTTAGTCAAATAACAAGTCCTGTTTATTTCTCTGACTGACCTCTTTTTCTCTCATTCTCACATCTGTTCTTTTAAGCATGTGACTTGTTACATAATCTCCACTGAGAGATGACAGAGATACATTATAGTGACAGTTGAACCTGAGCCTTGTGTATAGAATGGTAAGATTAGACTTTAAAGCCTGCCGAGAACACAGACAGACCAATATAACAACAGGAAATGTACCAGTGATACAGACAGGAAGGAAGTCTCTAGCTGCCCTCCTCTATTAATCTCTCCCTCGCTCCCCACATCTATTCATCCCCTGTCATGCCATTGGACACTTCCTGTGCAAACCAAACAGAAATGCTGAAAAGTTTTACTCCCAAATAAAACAAAAACAACTGGAGATGGACGTATAGGGTAGAAAGTAAATGTCATTTCTATCATATATGGTGCGAAATAGAATATGGAATTACTGTTTGTAGGGGTGTGACGAGACACTTATCTCACGAGACGAGACGAGACACGAGATTCGGCTCACGAGAACGAGACGAGACGAGATTTTTTAACTTTTTTAAAGAAATCCACAATGATGAAATATATAGGGGAAAGTAGTATTTTATTCAACAACAAAAAAAACACAAAATGCAAAAAAATGTACGTGCATTTTGATATGAACTTGCACTTTATGAAAATAAACTTCTATTTTAATCAATTATATGCAGTAATAAACATGTAAACTAATGCTGCATGATTCTGGGTAAACTGAAAAACTAATGTGAATTATTATACCAAAATAAGAGGGATCATACAAAATGCATGTTGTTTTTTATTTAGTTCAGACCTGAATAAGATATTTCACGTAAAATAAAATATTTCACATAAGATTTTATCATTCAAATGCTCACTGATGCTGAAGAAGGAAAAACTGCATTAAAAATGCATTCCTTCTGGAGCATCAATGAGTGTTTGAACCTTCTGTAATAGTTGCATATGAGTCCCTCAATTGTCCTCAATGTGAAAAGATGGATCTCAAAATAATACAGTCATTGTTGGAAAGGGTTCAAATACACAAAAATGCTGAAAAACCAAAGAATTTGTGGGACCTGAAGAACTTTTCTGGAGAACAGTTGGCAGTTTAACTGTTAACAACTGTAACTAAACAAAGCAAAAAACAAAACACAGCTGTGGATCATTCAGGTAAAAAACACATTTTTAATTCAAATATTATTTTCTCTTTTGTGGACTACATGAAAACACCTATTAAAAATAACATGCATTTTGTATGATCCCTCTTATTTTGGTAAAATAATTAACATTTTGCAGATTCTGCAAGGCGTATGTAAACTTTTGACGTCAGCTGTATGTCAACATCACTGAATCTTTCACTCAACTGATTCTTTCAGCAACATTTTTTCAGCCTCTGAATTGGAATACAACTTGTGTTTATAAGTCACTAGCTATGTTTCCATTACCCAGTTTTTTATGTGCATTTGAAGTATCACATCAGAAAGAAGTGATGGAAACACCAAAATCCATCACTTAAATCGCAAGAAAGTTTATACACTCGTTTGAGGTGTTTTTTGATTTGTGCGAAAAATGATTCATGCGAATAATAGGAGATATAAGTGCATTTACCGAATACATTCCTCCATGCGCATTCAAAAAGTCACGTGACTTTGCGCTATGGGGCGCAAGAACTGTCTAACACAACTGCCTCCCAGAACTGTCTAACACAACTGCGTTCCCAAACAGCAGGCATCCACCTCTGTAAGCAATGGCCGCATTTATTGTGTTTTGTCTGCTTGCTCTGAGGCACAAGTATTTATTATATATGAAAATTATTATATTCAATGGCTTCTTCTAACTTCTCCTTCTTAGTGATATTAAAGGGGTACTTCACTTTCAGAACAAAAATGTACAGATAATGTACTCACCCCCGTTGTCATCCAAGATTTTCATGTCTTTCTTTCTTCAGTCGTAAAGAAATTATGTTTTTTGAGGAAAACATTTTAGGATTTCTCTCCATATAAAGGACTTCTATGGTGCCCCGAGTTTGAACTTCCAAAATGCAGCATCAAAGGGCTCTACATGATCCCAGTCGAGGAAGAAGGGTCTTATCTAGCGAATCGGTTATTTTCTAAAAAAACATTTACAATTTGTATACTTTTTAATCTCTACACAGAGTACACACAGAGCTAGACAAGATGAGCATTTGAGGTTAAAAAGTATATAAATTGTAATTTTAAAAAAATAACCGATTGTGTTGATAAATAAGACCCTTTGAAGCTGAATTTAAACTGCATTTTGGAAGTTCAAACTCGGGGGCACCATAGAAGTCCATTATATGGAGAGAAATCTTGAAATGTTTTTTCTCATAATTTCCTTATGACTGAAGAAAGAAAGACATGAACATCTTGGATGACCCCTGGTGAGTACATTATCTGTAAATTTTTGTTCTGAAAGTGAACTACTTCTTTAAGTCTCAGTTTATCAGGAAGGGACGATTTTGTTATCTTTGACTCGTTGGATGGAAATGGTGCTTATTTGCACATTTTTATGTGATATGTTAAGTTGTGTGTGTGATATTCCAATTTTGCGCATAAGTTAATTCACAACTCAGCTATTGAATCTTTTACTCAGCTGATTCTTTCAGCAATTCTTATTCATTTAGGAATGCTACTCATAGAGCCTCAACAGTTGATTTTGCAATGGCTTTGGACCTTTTTTATGAGTGGACCAAAACAAAGCAACTGGCAGCCTTGATTATGTCTGCACATGGCCTCAAAATCACAACAGTACCCTCATTCACACTGAATGTGTATTTGCATCCCACTGTCACTTTTCTGTTGTTTTCAGTTAAATGAAGTTTAACTTTTTAAAAAACGATTTTTTTAACCTGCTCTGTGTTAAAGCACAACATCAGATTCAGAGCGACAACTTAGAACACTGGTTGTGTGCTAAGGATGGAGCCAGAAGCCTCCTGGGTAATGATGCAGTCCTATAACAACCAGACAACCTTTCCCACAATATCTGCAGTCTAATCTAATGCAGTGATGAGGTCATCCTCACCACATCTCCTCTCCTGCTGTCTCTCTCGGCTGGAAACATTCTCTGCTTTACAGATGGCAGGCTTTAACCAACCAGCGTGTGTTTGCTTCGCTGTGTGTTAGAGGGGGTTACTTCAGGACAACAGTGTTTTTGGTTAACCCACAACGAACACCCATCCCAGCTGCTAACTCACTCCACCCTGAATCCACCTCTCGGCCTTTGGAACATGGCCAGCCAGACATTACAGGAACCTCTGAGAATATGTGTGTGCATATGAATTCAATTGTGTGTAAAAGTACCCTGGCTCAGAGTATGCATCAGACCATATTGAGATTTAAATACACAATAATGATATAAGGATTCTCTCCATCATGCCGATCATCTTTCACACTAGCCCAAACATCACAGGAGAACTCAGTAACAGCATATGAGATATATGGTAAACAAGAACAAAAAGTTAGTCATTAGAAATTAATATGATAATTCAGCACTATAACATCCATAGAAACTATGGGAATGTGTATTACTGCGTAATGTAATTACTTAAAAGTGTTCATAGTCACTGAATTGACACATTCTAAAGTAAAAATTGAAAATTTGGAGCATCTGAAGTTTTTCGACAAGCGATAAACAGTTAAGATACACAAAGATCAAAAAAGCACATTTAGGCTGTATTATTTAATGCAGCAGCAATAATCCAAGCTCTGAATGTGGTACACTGTGTGAAATATCTCTCTCCATTCAGGGGTGAAAATCTTCATTAACATGCTTGAATAGGCTGCATAATATTATAAGCTATTTCATGCTGCCGTGCTTCCCCTCTTTCTCTCATGTTTAATTTGCTGCTGTTTGTGTTCTACTCTGTGTGAACACAAAGAAAATGAAAGCGCAGATGAGACTAGCCCTGAGCCAGACAGGAGAACATCAATAGGGAATATGAAGGATGTTCATGTAAAGACATTGTGTTAAAGGCTTATCAGAACTTGGAACAAAATATGCTCAGGATTTGAGAATTTATTCAATGGTACTGATTAATAAAATCACTTGAAGTTAGTCTATGGTTTAGTACCATGGTTTAACCAGAAATAGCATCAGTGCGACTTTGTGCCATGAAGTGCGTGTCTATACAGTAGATATTTTCAGTTTCCAGGTTGTCAGTAAAAAAATTTTTTACAGGTGGGAGAACAAACTTAAATGCTGTTTTTATGATTCACTATTCACGCTTCAAGATTGTTTGACTAAACACAATCATTTAAATTTAATGATTATAATGAGATTGACAAACTTGGGGACACTGGATGCCAATTTTCCACAAGTTGGTATGATTCTTTAGGGTCTTCATGAAATGTCTGCAACATACTTTGGTTAAATTTCCTCAGTGGTCATGTCAGACAGTGATAATTTTACAGCAAATTTTGATTTAGTCTTAGTCATAGTCTTTTGACAGTGAGTGATTTTCTGTTTTTCTTTTGTTGCTTGATTAACATCAATGCCACAGACAATAGCAATTCAATTAGGCTGCTGTCCCTTTAAAACCGAATGCAATGTACTGATGCATGTCCAATTGTTTACAATCACTTCAGACAAAATGGACAATTCAAAATAAATTTGTGTGCATTTCTCCATTCGTGTGACGTGAAAGAGTACTCGTGTGTGCACTCAGAAAACCGAATTGAGTTATCTTTTGCATTGTCAAATTTACCCATAAATTCTGCTTTTCTCTTACTTCCAGATATTGACATTTTTGAACAATAAATGAGACATGCAGCCGGATAAACTAAAAGGCTATGTTACAGTTCAAATGTACGCATCTAACCTCCAAACCACGCAGCAGATTCTTTCTGAATTAATCTCTTCCCAAATCGTCCCTTCCTAACATTTTAATTTCGTTTTCATTCATTGATGAAAATGTCAGTAGATTTTCGTCCATAGTTTTTGTCATTCAAAACAAGTTTTAGTTTCGCTATAGTTTCGTTTTCGTTGGTGAAAAAATTACATTGATGAAAATCATGGCGGAAATTAAAACTAAATTAACACTGTTGTCAGAATTAATTAGAATTAAATTAGGCTGCTGTCCCTTTAAAACCGAATGCAATGTACTGATGCATGTCCAACTGTTTACAATCACTTAAGACGTAACCCAGTGTGTTTACGTCAAAATGGACAATTCAAAATAATTTTGTGTGCATTTCTCTGTTCATGTGACGTGAAAGAGTAGTCGTGTGTCTGCACTCATACTGCTCAGAAAATCAAAACAGCTTGATAATTGGGTAACACTTTACAATAAGGTTCATTAGTTAACATTAGTTAACCATATTAGTTAACATGAACTAATAATGAACTGGACTTATGCAGCATTTATTAATCTTTGTTAATGTTAATTTCAACATTTACTAATACATTATTAAAATTTTGTTAACATTAGTTAATGCAGTGTGAACTAACATGAACAAACAATGAACAACTGTATTTCCGTTAACTAATGTTAATAAAGATTAGTAAATACAGTAACAAATGTATTGTTCATGCTTAGTTCATGTTAGTTAATACATTAACTAATGTTTAACTAATGAACCTTATTATAAAGTGTTACCAATATTTGAGACCGTTTAGGTTTTTTGGGGATTAAAAAAAATGGATTGAATGGATTTTTAATCATTGTAGGGTGGTTGTGTCCACATGCTGCTAAGACACATTCATATGCAAACACATTATGTATTGATAAAATTGTGCGCAATCTATTCCAAAACCTTAAATCTATGACTATTTTTGATGGAATTAATAGATGAACTGTACCTCTACTGGCAGGTGACACTGAAGGAAAAGAGCATGAACTAAATAAATATATCACTGTATATCACTGACAAAAATCATACTGATCTCCAGAGTCTCAGACTTCATTCCATTTGTGTTAAACGACAGAAAGCCAACAGAGCACCAGTCATTGTCTGCTGTTTTTTTTTTTAGGAACACAATGAGAGAGAGTGGGTAAAAATAGAGTGTGTTTATGATTGCCAGGGAAATGGAATGTGCTCGTTTAGGCAGGAGAGAATAATCTGAAGAGCACTTAGAGCGCAGCAGACAATATTTCCACGCTAAAAATGGCAGTTAAACAATGGAAATCAATGCGGGGTGAGTCGCTGGATCATTCTTCAGGATTTAGTTACTTTGCATTTTGGATGTTTATCTAAAGTGAGAATATTGCAATATGTGTTATGTTTAATCATTACTGTTACTTTGCTAAAAAGCACACAAATATTAGAGACCACACACACAGAAATAATTTTCATTAAAAAATAATTACAAATAAATTACAAACGTTAAAACGTTCCTATGTCAAACACAAATTATTTTGATGAATATTGGTAACCAAACATTTGATGGCAGCCATTAACTTCCATAGTATTTTTTTTTCTTCATACTATTGAAGTCAATGGCTATCGTCAACTGTTTGGCTACCATTATATCTACTTTTGTGTTCAGCAGCTGAAAAAAAACCCATACAGGTTTGAACCAACTTGAGGCTAAGCAAATAATGACCGAATTTTAATTTTTGGGTAACCTATCCCCTTAAGTGAAGCAATGTAATTATATTTTTATATTTAATTACATGTACCTTTATAAAGGTATAAATTAATTAAGAGGAAAACGCCTCTGGAAATATGACTGATGGCTTTCTTTAATGAAACTTGCTAAACACAATGTAGCCACGACCATAGATCACTTAAAAGTATTTTACGATTTAATAGTCTTTCACATTTCATGCATGAATGAGAATCAGTGTGGCACTTCACGTGATTGAAGCATGAACTAAAAGCAGAAGCTTTTACGGTAATGAGCTGTGACTGGTCAGCAGTTAATCTTGGTTACTCTGGTCGCAAGATCTATATAATTTGAGGCGGATAAACAGGTACCTGACTTGTAGGTGGAGTCGTTGTGGTTTTAATCAAGGTATTAGAGGAACAATGATGCTATTATGCTGATTCTGACCTAATTCAAATGGGTCATTATTTCTTATAGACAAGCCTTTAATCCAATCACACTCTGTCGCTCATTCCATATGCTTCCCTACTGCTCTCTCTCTCATATACTTCTTTCTCTCCCTCTTTTTAAACTCAGAATAGGTCAAGGTGTCCTCCTCCCTCTAGCCAAGATGACCGCAAATGTATGACATCATTGCTAATGCCTCCAGCACGGACCACCAATTTATCATCCTTCCCGCTTTCCATTCCCCTCCTGCTCACCTTACCTCTCCTTCTATGAGCTGTACACTCACTCACAATTATCCTGCAAGGTTTCTCCAGAGACCAGCTGCAACTGCTGTTCTACAGGTCAGTGGTTTCACACTGGTTTTGTTTATAGTACAAAACACTGAAATGTGTTGACTGGTTTATCAGTGGAATTATTAAATGTCTCCTTAATTTCTTTTTTTAAAATTCGGTTCATGCTTTCAGCAGCCAATAAAAAACATGGTTACTGCATCACTGCACATATTTATACTCACATAGTCATGAAAAGCTTTGGCTTCACTTGAGTGCTCACATGTTTCTCTCCTCTCAGGAGCAGCACAGTAGAGATCCCAGAAAACACTGCAATAAAAAGATGTACAATATAATATAAAAGGACTGTTACTGCAGTCTGAGAATGAATGACTATCCTCAGTTAATTAAAGCCCTGTTTGGATGGGATTAGTTTTCCCCGAGGAAATGCTTGTTTCATAAATGCATTTTGAGATTTTTATACCGTCAGAATCAAATATGTCTGTTTTTGCATCTGTAAAAATTACAGAGCATCTAATATTCAGAGTAACTTGGGGTTCCTCTGGTTTTTTTTTTTATTTACTTTTAATTAGCAAGAATGCATTATATTGATAGTAAAGGTATTTATAATGTTTAAAAAAATCTATTTCAAATAAATGCTGTCCTTTTGAACTTTCTATTAACCAAAGAATCCTGAAAAAGTATATTATTATATTATATTATATAAAACAGTTTAATTTATAAAAAAAAATTGCATCTACGTTTTCGGACATGAGAGCTCCGGATCGTCAGCAGACGTTCTGTACTCATGAACCCACCTGAGAGCGCCTTACCTCGGCCAGATCTTCTGGAATTTACTACTAACTCTGGTGTCTCTATAGTGGTTAGACATGAGATATAATCTGTTATAGGTAAATCTAACGGGCAGTCTTTGGTCTCATTAAACTATTATTTGTTCCAGAGCAAATAGTTTTGGCACACATCTCATCATTCAATGCTGTACATCAGAGCACTGTCTTTGTACATTTGTCTGAATTGCCTAGCAACTTTTATGACAGTTGTTGTTGTTTATTAAACATTATCATTATTATTATTATTATTATTATTATTATTTTTAGAAATAATAGTAGTATTTAAAAATGTGTCGTATTGAGAAGTGATGATTTTAGGTACATTGTTCCTCCGTTAGATGGTGACGAGATTGTTTATGAGTGAGTCAGCAGTAAAGACTTTTAAACACCTTAGAAACTGAAGATATTTTCAGTTTCAACAACAGCTTGACGCAGCTAACAAATTCACTGAGCGGCAAAATTAACAGATTGAATTCACCCTTAACAGATGAAAGGATATTACCTTTACGACAAAGATAACGCTTTCCTCAGCAGACATTCAAACTAATGTTTCATCATGAATATGAAGAATGAATGCTGTATCAGATGCAGGTAATCATGATCGCTCAGTCCATCTCTCTCTCATAAAACTCTACATAATACAGTGATACAATAAGTTTTCAATAAAGCAACTCAACGTTCATTTGTTACTAGTTCTAAAGTGACATTTTGGAATTAGTAACGGAGGCTTGGACTTGCTGTTAAACTGTCAAACTGAGATTTGAATCCGTGGCAGAAGGAAGTAGACTCCATTGTTGTTTCTTATGTATTTACTTGTGTCGTCAAACCAAATCACAGCAGTGCTGATATACAGCCATATCTCATGTCTACTCGTGTGATATTGCTCATATATTATATTATATTATATTATATTATATTATATTATATTATTAGTTTTGTTTATTTCCTTAAGGGGAGACACTGCAGGCAAAAACACAGTTTTGAAATTTTGGGCTTTTTGGTGTTTCATAAAGTGTTTTTTTTAGACTAGTGGAAAGAAAACCCCCAAAAGACACTTTAAGTGCTTCTTTTATAGCACTTTATCTATTTGTGTCAATAGATTTCAATTACAATACACAATTTTAAAGGCCGTTTTCTCAAAATGATTTTTTTTTTCCTACACTGAGCCATAAATCTTCACTTCAGTAACACTTACACACACCAAACTTTACATTTTTATTCGTGTCTATCTCTAGGTTTGAGATATCCAAAATCCCCTCTGTAAAAACATTTGACTCTAATACGTCAAAAAAATTAAACAAGAATTTTGAAACTGTTTAGATTTTTGTACTAAAAATGTATGCAAATTAGCGCATTTTTCAAGAAATAATGCCTAATTTACATATTTAAGCCTAACATTTTAGAAAACTTGTAATACAAAAAATGTTTGCAATTATCAATGTAATCAATTAACTGGGTAAGTAAGGTGATAACTATTAGTTAATTTTACCCTATTCACCTGCAGTGTCTTGCCTTAAATTTTACATTGGACATATCCATACAACATGATCTTCCATAATGCCCATATACAGAGTATTAAAGGGGTTCTATTTTCCATTTTTAACTAATATTTTTTTCAGTTGCATCAAAAATATGTTCATTTGTGACCCTGGACCACAAAACCAGTTAAATAAACCAGTTAAGGTTAAATTTTACAAAACTGAGATATATACATCACATGAAAGCTCAATAAATAAGCTTTCTATTGATATATGGTTTGTTAGGATAGGACAATATTTGGCTGAGATACATCTATTTGAAAATCTGGAATCTGAGGGTGCAAAAAAAAAAATCAAAATACTGAGAAAATCACCTTTAAAGTTGTCCAAATTAAGTTCTTAACAATGCATATTACTAATCAAAAATTACATTTTGATATGTTTATAGAATTTAACAAAAAATCTTCATGATCTTTACTTAATTTCCTAATGATTTTTGGCATAAAAGAAAAATTAATAATTTTGACCCATACTATGTATTTTTGGCTATTGCTACAAATATAGCCCAGCGACTTAAGACTGGTTTTGTGGTCCAAGGTCACATTTGTGTTCCAAAGATGAACGAAGGTCTTACTGGTTTGGAATGACATGAGAGTAATTAATGACAGATTTTTTTTTCTTTTGGGTGAACTATCCCTTTAACATTTTCAACTTAATTTAGTGCTGACTCACGTTCAGCTGACTTTTGTTGCTGTTTGTGCATGAAAAAGATCTGCAGAGATACGGACCACAAAGTCCATTCTAAAAGGAGTTTTTCTCTATCTCTGTTTCTGAACTCCCTCAAATGCCTCAATTATAGTCCTGAGTTCTCTTCTGGGAATGTATACGTCACAGTATCCCACATTTAAATAATTCCCCCTCCAAGCCATAAGAAAAGAAAAATCAGGGGGCAAGGTCTGGTTGAGTTGTGCTAGTGGTGTGTTGTCGCCATGTCCTAAAGGTGCCTATTCACAGATCTAATATACTGATACGCATTCAGCTTTTAATATTCACAGACATAACCGCCTGTGTTCAAGTGAACTGTGTTTTTGACACAATAACCAAAGAGATGACGATAACCAAAAACAAAAAGATGTTTTGTTTGTTGTTGCCATAGTGACCTGGGCAGGAACAGTGAAGGCTTCACCCACTTGCCAGAAATCAGCTGCTCATTTGCAGGATCCTTTGGAAACTAATGTTATTTTTAGTCCAGTTATCCTGTATTGCTCTTCTCTCCTTTTCATCTCACAGTAGGCGGAGCCAAATATGCAATAATGCAGAAGTAGGCGGGCTTTCGTTGTGCTTAGTTTCAATAAAAGCAGTTTTTGGACTAACAACGATCTCAAAAAGATTAAGGAAATTTTGAAGGAAAATTCATGACCCCAATAACTAATCATTCCTATCTTAATAATTAGAACTCAAACATTTTTAGCTCCCTAATCCCAAACAAATAGTGCAAAAGAAATGTTTGCATTTTCAAGCATAGTTTCTTACCACCACCACGAGTGCAAGAACCCAGGCGGCTCTCCTAGTGTTATGTTCTTCTCCCATCGGATCTGCCAAGTTAAACAGAGAACAAAGAAAGAGTTATAAAGATTCAGTGACAAGTCGACCTGTGCTCCCTTTGTGATTTAAACATAATTAAGGGCAAATTCTGCCATGGAGAGCTGAACTTTGAGTCAAACACGGTGCCTAGAATAAATCTGAGAGATAAAAATGTTACTTGGCATCTGTTTGAAACAGTGTGACTCAGTCTATGACTACATTAATAAAAAATCAGTTAATCAATTGACACTTCACTAAGCTCTGCTTGGAGTATGCCGTTGAAAGTATTTATAGATTATATGGCAACCCTAAAAATAAAAAAACAGATACAAAGTTATAATTAAAATTTATTTGGAGTATTTCTTTATTGCAAAATACACATCTCTTAATATTAAATGTGTTTTAATTAGGGATGTCAGTCAATTAAAATTTGTAATCTAATTAATTACATGATGTGTCAATTAATTAACATAATTAATTGCAAATTACATTTGGTGAAAAAACTATAATAAAAACTAAAAAATAATTTAAAGCTATTATTGTGTCAAATGAGAAAGTACTAAGTTGACATTACAAACAGTAGCTTTTTTTTATTCAACATAAAATTTATTACACATAAACATTTAGGCTACAATGGCCGAGCACAAACTATGGAACATAAAAGAAGATAATTTGAGAAACATTTTTTTCGTTCATGAAATGGAGGTCATTGGAAACCAAAACAGATTTGTTACGAGCAGTCTTCAAAATACCTTCTTTCATGTTGCACAAAAGAAAAGTCATTCAGGTTTGAGTAAATGATGACATTGAATTTTTTGGGTGAACTATCCCTTTAAAATCTTTTAAATCTCTAAAATTTTACATTTTTGCTCCAATATCTTGAATTGTAGAGCATAACTGCATTTATGGACTTGTTGCCCTGCATCATATTTGTCAGCAGTCAACTGTGAAATGTAAGATGACGCACAGGTCTGGGGGCGGGGCCAGTGCGTTAACTGCGTAAAAATATTTTAATCGCGTTATTTTTTTATAACTAATTAATTAAGTTAATGTGTTAAACTGACAGCCTTAGTTTTAATATTACTGTTTATAAGGGTTGTTTGATCTCTGTATAATATCAGTCTTTAAATGCAAGACATTTAAAGTGTACCTGAAGTAGGCCTATACTTGCAATAGTACCACTTTAACACAATCAAATATACTTCAGTATATCTTTAGTTGGACTTCATCACTACTTCTGGACAATTAAATTGCATTAGGCACAAAATTAGTTGTTCCAATTTAGGCTACAAGGTATTTTTATTAAGCACATAAATATGTACATGTATTCGCTGTATACTTAGCACAAAATAAATGTATTTCAAATACATTTTAGTATAAATTTTTTCACTATAGGGAAGAAACTATCGATTTTAACAAACAGATATCACTATACTTTCCACAGATGATTAGTCACAGCATATTAAGACGATTGTTTTTATTACAATGTTTTATTATTTTATGTTTATATGTGTAAATGAGGCATTGTTTGATTAAATATGCGATAATTTCCATAAATTCTCCAGAACAGCAATTTGAAAACTGGTTAAAGTTATTAAATTATTGTTTCATTTTGTTGACATATTAAAGTTTTTTTTTTTACAGAGGGGAATTTGGAAATCTGTTTTAATCACGCCATACCTCAGAAATTACTGTCAAAGGGCAGAAAAAAAAATCAATCAAAAAAATAATTTGAAGCAAAATAACCCAAAATCTCAAAATTTACCAGTAAATGAAAAAAAAACAGTGTTTTTTTTTTCTGTAGTGTCATGCTTTAAAGGGAATTCTGGGTATTGAGACTTGTATAACTGAAAATAGCATAAATAATGTCTCTTACTGAAAATATGTAGTAGAAAACCCATGAAAAATGTACATTATTTTGAAAATCTACTTCGTTATATGCATATTTTGGTCTATGGGGGCCGCCATTATTTTGATTTTAAAACAGTTGCACTTGGTGAGCTACTGGCGCTACCTGTTGCTATTTCTACCGCAACACAACTCTGATACAATGACCACAGTTGCTGAAAGGGTCTGAAAATGCATGGGTGGCGATGGATATAGCCAAAGTCCCTTTAAGGCAAGTCATGTCACTCGGCGGCCATCTTTGAAACGCTACTTGGGCAGGCAAGTGCAGCTACTATCTCTTTGAATGGGGAAACATGAAATTCTCCAAAACTGTTCACCAAGCTTACGATTAAATGTCAGATTTTAAATCTCCAAAGAAATCCAACAAGAACGGCCTCATAAATATGGTTCCTTGTGCTCCAACTGCTTAAAAAAAACGCTTATTTTTCCGGCTAAATAAGCCAGTGCGCATGCGCAGTACTGAGCGCACATCTTATAGCGTTGATTGTTTCTATAGCAACCAGGACTTCCAACGGCAGCTGCAGTGACGCGCTGACTTTACTAATCAACGATTGGCCCTTTCACCAAGAAGGCGGGGCTTCGCGGCCATAATGAACGTTGCATTTTTCCCAATTCAGAACTATACGAGTGACATGTCTTGGGTATTCTATAGTCTTTGATATAGCATAGGCTTAGACCAAATGCTGTACCAATGATTTTCCATACAAAGTGTCTAAACGCACCTGGATATTGCGTGAAATTCAACCTAAAAACTCCTTCAATGGCTGCGACGTCATGACAAGTGTCGACATGTTTACATCGTTCGTAAGCTCTTTTAGTATCTGTGGTCAACTAAAAGCCTTAAAGGGTTACCCAAAATGAAAATTTTGTCATTAATAACTTTCCCCGTGTCGTTCCAAACCCATAAAAGCTTTGTTCGTCTTTGGAACACAACTTAAGATATTTTGGAAAAAAAAAAATATCTGTCCATTGACTGCCAGGTAAACACCACTGTCAAGGACCAGAAAATTATAAAAGACATCGTCAAAATAGTTCATCTGCCATCAGTGGTTCAACCATAATTGTACAAAGCTACGAGAATACTTTTTGGGCTGAAGTGGAGAGAACAAAGACGCGGGTCTTTAGAAAGTTTTATTTGCTCACATGCATCTTCCCATTCTTTTCTCCTCTTCTTATCACTAGAAAAGCAGTGAAGACTTATATCACTTCTCTTGTTGCCCTTTGAATAAAAAATACAACCAAACGCCGCACAATGTGGCATCATATGAGTATTTTATTTTTTAAGTTGCCTATTCCAAGTTGTGTTGCCGTAAAAATAGCTATAGATAGTGACAGTAGCTCACCAAGTGCAACCGTTTTACGTAATCAAAATAATGGCGTTCCCCCATAGTCTGAAATAAGTATAAAACGATGTGGATTTTTAAAATGGATGAATGAATGAATGATGCATTTGTATAGCGCTTTCATTGTGTATTTCCGTACACCCAAAGCGCTTTACAATCATATGGGGATCTCTCCTCAACCACCACCAGTATGCGGCATCCACTTGGATGATGCGTCGGCAGCCACAGTACAACAGCGCCAGTGCGCTCACCACACACCAGCTACAGGTGGAGAGGATAGAGTGATATAGCCAATTTTAATGAAAGGGAATTATTAGGAGGCCATGATTGACTAGGGCCAGTAGAGGGAATTTGGCCAGGACACCAGGGTTACACCCCTACTCTTTACGAGAAATGCCATGTGATTTTTTGTGACCACAGAGAGTCAGGACCTCGGTTTAACGTCTCATCCGAAGGACGGTGCTTTTTTACAATACAGGGTCCCCATCACTATACTGGGGCATTAGGACCCACATAGACCACAGGGTGAGCACCCCCTGCTGGCCTCACTAACACCTCTTCCAACAGCAACCTAGTTTTCCCAGGAGGTCTCCTATCCAGGTACTGACCAGGCTCAGCCCTGCTTAGCTTCAGTGAGCAACCGATCTTGGGCTGCAGGGTGATATGGCTGTGGCGCAAAATAATGTACTTTTTCATAGGTTTTCTACTACATATTTTAGTAAGAAACAGCAGTTATGTTATATTAAGCCATATAAGTCTTAATACCCAGGGATAAGAAGAGGCTTATTAGCAACATTTTATTATAGTGTTGGATCATTTCAAAACACACACAAAATCCACAGATTTAGAAATAGAGCAAACACTTCTCTGATAATATTTTGGATAGCAACAGTTGCTAAGGTAGGATTGGTCAGTGATAGGCTGTGCTTAGTGAAGGTCAGTTATCACTAAAGCTTCTGCACACCCTTCTCCTTTGTCATCCTCAACTCTTCATCAAAAGACTAAACAGGAACAGAAAACACCATCAATCTCGATGAGATCATCAGTTTCAGTCACTGGCCATGTGAGATGGGTTTACCGACATTAAAGCGCTGACGACAGCCGCCATAAACAACACGGGTGTGCCCAACATTATCTCAATACATTGCCGCGAGAGCCACGGCTATTTTTGGGTACAAGTCCAGCGTGAACTGGTTACATGAGCAGGGTGGCAAAAGACAGGAGTCGCAAAGGAAACCGGCCACAATGGACGGGGCGGCTGGCTTAGTCACAGAGGCTGGTCTGAGTCACGACAGCAGCGTCTGGCTTGTTGATGTTCGCGTCTGAGTGGTGGGCCAGCCTTTGTGTTTTCACCTCTGCAGTTGTGCCAGTCTCTTTCGCTGCCTTTTGTTCTGTTCCAGTATTTATCTGATCTTATTCCTCTGTCATTCGCAAATATTTACTTGACTCAGAGCTACAGCACTCATCTGCATCTGCATTTACTTTTACTGTTCAGTTGTCTCTTGTCAGTGATCATGTCATTAGCAAGCGAGCTGTCGTGGACACAGATATAAACATCTCTTTCCCAAACACAGCTTGAGAGGATGACAAGTCATTAACGTTGAGTGTCTATGATACAGACCTTTTAGAAGAGAGTTAAAAGACTGCTTGCTGTCTGATGAATCTTGGCTGCAGTGCAAACAAGCCTCAGATTGTCTATTCTGTGTATTGGGTCATCTAAAGTCTTTCACAACCAGCTATTTCTAACTAAAAATTCTTATTGAAGATAAACCATGTTCAGTTACAAAGCAGAGCAAGTGAACCCTTTCCGTGTTAATAATCTTACAGACCCCTGCTGTATCTCCATGAGACAGTGCCATTAAACAGAAACAGTTTGCCTAGTTTCTCGTGCCAGCGTGGTTCACCTACCTCCGACAGGAAGGTCTGTGCTGATTTCTGAGCTCCCACATGTAGCAGATATTCGTACACATACAGAGCTAACCTGCAGAGACAGAAAGTTAAGAAGACTTTAAGGAAACGTTCTTTATATTATCATTTCTTATATACAGTACTTTGCGAAAGTATTCATACCCCTTCATTTTTTCACATTTTGTTGTTGTTGCTGCTTTATGCTAAACTTTTTTAAATTACTTTTTCCCCACATCAATCTACACATCATGCACAATAATGGCAAAGCAAAAAACTGTTTTTTAACATCATTGCAAATTTATTACAAATAAAAAATTTAAATAATTCAATTGCATAAGTAAATATACCCTTATCTGGGACAGTTGAAATTTAGCTCAGGAGCATTCATATAGCTTGTAGATGTTTGTGTGGAGTTAACCTGTGGCAAATTCCATTGAATGAGTATGATTTGGTAAGTCACACACATCTTAATAAAAGGTCTAAGCTGAAAATGCATATCAGAGCAAAAACCAAGCCTGAGGTAAAAAAAAAAAATTATGTAGAGCACAGACTGTATCAAGCCCCAGATATGGGGAGAATTTCAGAAAAAAACTGAGGTTTGAATACTTTCGCAAGGCACTGTATGAGATTTGCGTGATACAGCAGAGAGAAAGATTTTCAATGAATAATGACTTGAATTTGAATTTGTTCCTCAAAGCTATCATATGGCTTTAGAAGAATAGTCATAAGGATTCATGGTGCTTTATAGTGCTTTTTGTCAATTTTAGCCCCAGTCACCATTCACTTTCATTATATGCGAATAACAACAATGTGAACATCCTCACACAAGATGGAACATCTTGATTTTTTTGAAGATCACTTTAATTGAACCCATATCTTTATGGTCTAGCTGCGTATCCTCTCATATGGTTAAGGAACACATATGAGTCCCGGTTTGGAGATCATTATCAAGACAAACATCAGGTTCACTGAGAGTTACATTTTTCTCAATTTTTCTAATTTATAGTCTGACATAGACAGACTATATTCAATAGTTCCATATCTCTGCCCTTATCTTAGATCTTTTTTATATTCTGGTAAAAATTCCTTGTAATAAAGCACATGTTTTTTGAGCATCCTCTATGAATGTATCCTCTATGAACCTGAGTCAGCACAGTCCAGCAGCATCCTATTAAATTTGATCATTTCAGACACAGTCAAATTTAATTACGCTTCAAATGCAGACAATATATTCACTCTCCTGCTTGTTTCTGCAGACACAACACGTGATGCAACAACCTCCAAATGTTCAGAGAATGCGTATACAATCACAAAAAACAAAATATATGAACAACATTCACCACAATGTAGAAGATAGTGTTTGTGCAAGAGAAGAAAGTTCTGAAGTGGAACAATGACAGAAGAGTTCAGGAACATTGGCAAACCAAGATCAAACACAAGTGAGTTTGATGGAGGAGATCTGGAGGTTGAAGTAATGGAAGGGGGTCCTGAGCTCCTGAGAATCAATCCTCCTGAGATTGTCTGCAAACTTTCATATTCTAATGACAAAGAATAGAGACGGAGAGACCAGAAACTTTCCAGCTGTGCTCCCTTTTTCTACAAATGAGCAAAATCCAAATTTTTCTGACTAGAACGGAAAATAAACCAGGTTTCAAGAGTCTAAGATTAAAAGATATCATGCCTAGGCATACTTGTGACAGCTTTAGGATGAACTCGATTTTTACATTTCCTGCTATAGGGTGTTATGGATGATTGTCAGGGTACTGCTATTGGTTGCTAGGGTGTTCTGGGTGGTGGCAAAGTAGTTGCTTACTGGTCATAGCCAAAAAGGCCTCTTCCCCCAAACTCTATTGAATTTTTTTTTTACTTCTTTTATCATCTGCCACTCCTCAACAAGCCACACAATTTGATTTATTATTCATGTATAGTGCGAATGAGATACATGATGAAGTTTAATTTCAGTATGGACAGTAATAATGATGCCTGCTTTAGCAAAAACCATTAATTAATGGAATATAAGATTAAGAAATACAACAACCAACAAACATTTAAAACAGTAAAAAAAAATACAATATATGTCAAATAAAAAAAATACAAATAACCAATGAACCAATTATGTAAATGTAAGATATTTTACATAAAAGACATTTATATATAGTCAACAAGAGAAAATAATTTTTGAATTTATAAAAATTACCCAATTCCAAAGTTACATACACTTGATTCTTAATACTGTGTTGTTACCTGAATGATCCACAACTGCTTTTTTTTTTTTGGTTTAGTGATAGTTGTTTATGAGTCCCTTGTTTATCCTGAACAGTTCAACTGCCTGCTGTTCTTCAGAAAAATCCTTCAGGTCCCACAAATTATTATTATTATTTTTTTTTTTTCAGCATTTTCACACTGAGGACAACTGAGGGACTCATATGCAACTATTATAGAATGTTCAAATGCTCACTGATGCTCCAGAAGGAAACACAATGAATTAAGAGCCAGGGGGTGAAAACTTTTTGAATTTTCATATCAGGGTAAATTTAACTTATTTTGTCTTCTGTGAAACAAGTAAGTATCTTCTGTAGCTTCTGAAGGGCAGTCCTAAATGAAAGAAATATGACATTTAGACAAAATAAGAAAAATCTTCATTCTGTTCAAAAGTTTTCACCCCCAGCTTTCACCCTAATGCGTTGTTTTTTCTTCAGGAGCATCAGTGACTGTTTGAACCTTCTATAATAGTTGCATATGAGTCCCTCAGTTGTCCTTAGTGTGAAAAGATACATCTCAAAATCATACAGCCTTTGTTGAAAAGGGTTCAAATACACAAAAATGCTGAAAACCAAAGAATCTGTGGGACCTAAAGGACTTATCTGAAGAACAGCGGGCAGTTTAACTGTTCAGAACAAACAAGGGACTCATGAACAACTAAACCCCCAAAAAACACAGATGTGGATCATTCAGGTAACAACACAGAATTAAGAATCAATTTTTATAAATTCAACTATTATTTTCTCTTGTGGAATATATATTTAAATGTCTTTTATGTCAAATATCTTATTCAGGTCAGTACTAAATAAAAAAAAATAAAATGCATTTTGGTCAAATAATTAACATTTTGCAGATTCTGAAAGGTGTATGTAAACTTTTGACTTAAAAAAAAAAACGTTAAAAAAGCTGGTTGTCTAGTCTTAACTGGTTTAAGCTGAACATAGCTGGTTTAAGCTTGGTTGCTCTCTTAGCAGGTTTCCCAGCTTGTTCAGCTGACCATCTAAAAAGTGGCCAAAACCAAGGATTTCAGAAGGAAGTTGTTAAGCTTTGCTATAGCGATAGATGGCTTAAATACACCATAAGCCCTGCATAAGAGTTCTGAACCCTTCAATAAAAGGATTTTCATTGGTTTAGTCTGGTTTTGCGAAAATTGTAAGCCGGAATAGTTAGAAAAGATAAAGCACACTATCGAGTCAGTCTAAAAGTCTGAACCCAGTTTTAGCTTTAAAGCTCTATGATTAGTTATTGTTTAAATTTTTGCTCAGAAGAAGAAGAAGCTTAAATGCTTATATAGTAGATTAGTATGTTGGCTTTCTCAAGCCAGCTTAATAATTAATGAGCAAGTTTAATTCTGTTTAAGACTGTTTTCAGTAGCTAATTATGGACCATTGATCACAACGTTAAATAAACACACATACAGTACATAATACTGAATAAATACTTTTGACAGCTATCTGCACTTATTTTGTGCAATAAAATGACCAGGTAAATCAAGTAAAATTATCTCATAATTGTTTACTACAGCTCAGGATACTAGATATACAATCAATATGAGAAATAGTATAAGGAGATAATAATGACAGAACAGAAGAGAGGCGAGATGAGCACATAGTCTCAGAGCGTGTCGTTAACCTCATGCTGCGCCCTCATCCCATCAACACAGCGCTCTTCCCTGCTCTGCAGATGAACTGACAACATTCTCATTGGCTGCCTTACACCCGCTAGTTGCAAACAGACTCATTTCCCAAGAGACATTAGAGAGCGGGGAGTAATGGAGTTTGAGGGTGATCCTGTCTGTCTGTGTGTGTGTACTTGTATATTTGGGACAAATATGTCTATGGGTATCTCTTTGACACATTAGGTGCAGTGAAAGAGAACAGAGAATGAACACAGAAAGACAAATATAGAGATGGGTAGAAGAGGAGAGACAGGAAAGCAGGAGCTCATAAATGATTAATGATGAGAGCTGAAAAGGAGGAAGGAGAGTGACATGAGGACAACAGAGAAAAAAGATTGCAACCATGATTTGCAAAATAGCTGACAGATTGCAAAAATTAGCTTTTAGTCAACAAAACAGTGTGCATGAGCCTTTTATGTGTGAACAATAGACAGGAATGCAAGGACACATATTTATGAGATATAAGATATAATACATTACATACACAAACACTACCATCCTCAAAATTTTTGAGTCAGTAACATTTTTAAATGTTTTTGAAAGAAGACTCTTATGCTCACCAAGGATGCATCTGATCAAAAACACAGTAAAAACAGCTATGTTTTTTAAAGCAACTGTTCATATTTGAGTATATTTTAAAATGTAATTTATTTCTGTGATGCAAAGCTGAAATTTCAGAAGCCATTACTTATGATCCTTCAGAAATCAAGCTAATATGCAGATTAGTTATTCAAGAAACATTTACTATTATTGTTAATAAGAATACATTTTCTTCAGGATTCTTTGGTAAAAAGAAAGATAAACTTTTTTTTTCAAACAGATGTTCTTTGTAACAATCTAAAGCTTTTACTGTCACTTTTGATCTATTTAATGCATCCACGCATTCTTATTAGATGCGTGTAAATATATAGAAGAGTTATTTGTAAGCAAATTGTGGTCATGGCAGAGAAATTGTTTTTTTTTGTTTTTTTGTTCAGTGATAGTTGTTCATGAGTCCCTTGTTTCTCCTAAACAGTTAAATTGCCTGCTGTTCTTCAGACAAATACTTCAGGTCCCACAAATTCTTTGTTTTTTTAGCATTTTCTTGTCTAATTAAACCCATTCCAATAATGACTGTATCATTCTGAGATCCACCTTTTCACAATGAGGACAACTGAGGGACTCATATGCAACTACTACAGAAGGTTCAAACGCTCACTGATGCTTTAGAAGGAAAAACGATGCAATAAGAGCCAGGGGTGTAACCTTTTGAACAAAATGAAGATGTGTACATTAGAGGGCTGCATTGGGATTGGGACCCAACCCAAATCTCGCGGGAGCAGGCAGTTTGAACTTTGCTGCGGGTGGGAATGGACGGCTAAAAAAAAACAACACTGCAGGATCGGGAGGTAGCCTAGCGACATGAATACAGAATACCTGTGACATCTGGCTTTAGTTAATAATTGCAAAACTGCTGTTTTCGTGTAGTTTATCATTGTATTTTTTGCAAAGCAGTCTATTTTTATGTGCTGTGTGATGGTGCAACGTTTTTGATAAAAACGAAATTATATTCGAATGTATTGTGTGTTTTGTCTTTCTGTGTTCTCATAGGCTAGCTGCTTTCAGACATGCTTTCTGTACATTTACACCAGGACCAATCAAGCCTACGGAATACTTCAATAGCCAAAATCAAAGTACTTGAAGTCTAAAGAAACGCGCGGTAGCCTAAGCGTTAGATGTCCCCGATAGGGGCTATTCATCTTCCCAACCAGTGCGTCAGAATACATACAGGCCAGGGAAAGAAACAAACATGAATCTCTTTAATAATAGCAATACAAATAAGTTTTTTTTCCTGCGGGACGGGAGAAGACACAAAATCAATGCATCTCTATTATCGTGCGGGAATAAATTCTCAGAGTTTTGCGGGTGTGGGCGGGAGTGGACATACATATTGCGGGAGCGGGCGGTAATGGTCAGAAATTCAGCGGGCACAGGATGAAGAAAACAGTCTCTAGGGCTCTAGTGTACATTATTTCTCATTTTGCCTAATTATCGTATATATATATTAGGGCTGGGCAATTTGGCTTAGAATCAAAATCTTGATTAATTGAACATTTTAACCCGATTACGATTAATGAACGATTATTTTATTTATTAATAAAATTATATTTAATTATATTTATATAATATTTATTTTTTTGCCCTCATAGTTCACTGACAAGTTTTGTACAGTAAATATGCTCACATATTACAAGCGAGAGATTTTTGGATGAAGGGTGCATTACTTGATTTTAAAATAATTGAAGGAAACACACTATCTACGATCTATGATTATTAATTGAACATCAGTGTTGAACAACTGAAATTAAAGCAAGCATTGCTTAAAACGAAAAGTCACATTTTTCTTAAATTAGTGAAAATAAATAACTTGCACTATTGGAAACAAAATAAATAATTTTCAATGTTTTTCATATTAAAAGTAGAAAATAAGCAGTATCTCCTCTAAATAAAATTACCCTTGTATATCCTGTAAATACTTTTTACTGTATAAATACTGTTTAAGCTCTCCATCGACATGTCGGCGGAATAACGGAACGGAGCGCTTGTGTTTTTTAAAGGGAAAGTAATTGAAATAATCTTCCTGGAAAAATTTTAACGATTATAGGTTCTGAATGTCGATTTCGATTATTTTTCGATTAATCGCCCAGCCCTAATATATATATATATATATATATATATATATATATATATATATATATAGTTTTTTTTTTTTTTTTAGTACTGCCCTTCAGAAGCTACATGTTTCCCAGAGCACAAAATAAGTTAACTTTACCCTGATCTTCAAATTCAAAAAGTTTTCACCCCAATGTATTCTGAAGCATCAGTGACTGTTTGAACCTTCTATAATAGTTGCATATGAGTCCCTCAGTTGTCCTCAGTGTGAAAAGATGGATTTCAAAATTATACAGTCATTGTTAGAAAGAGTTCAAACACACAAAACTGCTGAAAAACCAAAGAATTTGTGGGACCTGAAGGATTTTTGTGGGCAGTTCAACTGTTCAGGACAAACAAGGGAATCACGTACAACTATCACTAAGCAAAAAAAAAAAACAGCTGTGAATCATTAAGGTAACAACACAGTGTATGTAAACTTTTTACCTCAACTGTATTTATTTATTTTTTTTTTTTTTTGTGTGTGTGCAAAAAACTTTATTAGCATTATAAGTAAATCTCAAGGAACATATTAAAATCTGTTTGGAAAGACACAATAAAAAAAAGTTCTTCCGCTTAGCCTTTGAATCAAAACAGGTGAAATGGAGCTATGAAAGAACAACAAAACTATTTTAGAGGGGAAAAGGCCATCTAGGTAAGTCTAAGGAATGAAACTCATATCCTGTGTGGACAGAACAATGCTACATTCCTCAGCCTACCAGGCCTAAGTTCTTCTTCTCTACTAGATCATTTGGAAGTGGTTTGCTTTCTTATTTATCAAAAAGTGTCAATAAAACTGAACATAAAATAATTTTACACAAACAAAGCCAATGTGAACAAAATAAGCACCTGTGTTTAATGTCTAATGGTATTAAAGATATAAAAATCAGTGCTTGACTTGAGCAGGCACATGAACACACAGAATGAAAACCAGGAGTTTAGGGTTTTGTCCAAAGCATGCTGCACAACACCTCGAGAAACAATGCCTTTCTCTACAACAACAGGAAATGCCAGCTTATCTCGCAGATGAAAGCGGGGAGAAAATGTGCTGCTCTTGAAAAGAACTTACAACATGCAAGCTTACCAGAAGCTCTTAGTTTAGTTTACAACTACACAAGAAACCAAGGTGACAATAATGGAGAAACCACTTAACTAAAGGACCATGCAGACTGTGTGTGTGTGTGTGTGTGTGTGTGTGTGTGTGTGTGTGTGTGTGTGTGATATGTGAAAAAAAGAAGGCTGTATAACACACAGGCTAAAGACAGAGAAAAAGACTCCTAGCCGGTTTCTAAGCCATGCCGTCACGCTTGCTTAACCTTGCAGTAGGGCCGGTGTGATGCCGCTTGCATATCAATGATGGAGAGAAATATCAGAGGCCAACCACTCTGCGGGAAAACTGTTCCAGCAGCAGGAACGACAACACCAGTCATTCACTTACATACTGAACACAACTGCAGAACAGAGAAACAACACTTTTCACGCCATTAGAAAATACAAAGGGAGCATATATTTGAAAATCACCGTTCTGGAAGTATATAGTAGAAGAATATAAAAGTATTTAGTGACAGAAAATGTTCAATTATATGTATGCAGGATTTAAAATTAACTTTTGGCCATACCTGCCAGTGGTCAGCAGGTTAAGATCATTTCATAAATGTTTCTTACCAGCTATGCAACTGTAAAAAAAAAAATGTTTTCCTGGTGCTCAAACTGTAAAAACATGGTGACAGCAAAGCCAAGGTCATGTGTTTGACTCCCACTAACAAAATGCTTAAATGCTATGTAATTTTCTTTGTTTTTTGCCTTATTTATATATTATATATTTTGGAATCTGTCACGAAAACCACTGTGGTGATTTTGTTTCATTATTTTGTTGGTAGCTCCAAGTGAGGAAAATTCGACATATGTGACCCTGGACCACAAAATCATATACATCATCTGAAAGCTGAATAATAAGCTTTCCACTGATGTATGGTTTGTTAGGATAAGACAATATTTGGCCGAGATACAACTATTTGAAAATCTAGAATCTGAGGATGCAAAAAATCTAAATACTGAGAAAAGTGCCTTTAAAGTTCTTAGCAATGCATATTACTAATCAAAAATTACATTTTGATATATTTGTGGTAAGACATTTGCAAAATATCTTCATGGAACAAGATCTTTACTTAATATCTTCTCCAACTCCCCCCGAGTTAATAAGTTGAGTTTTACTGTTTTGAAATCCATTCAGCCGTTCTCCTGTTCTGGCGATATCACTTTTAGCATAGCTTAGCATAGATCATTGAATCCTATTAGACCAATAGCATCACGTTCAAAAATAACCAATGAGTTTCGGTATTTGTCCTATTTAAAACTTGACTCTTCTGCAGTTATATCATGTACTAAGACCGGCGGAAAATGTAAAGATGCGATTTTGCTGCGTGATATTACTGCGCCTGCTTCGGCCATGTTACATTAGCAAACTTCCTTGACAATTAAGCCAGAGTGGGAGTGTAGTTCCTAATTTTATGGCCTAGAAAATCGCATCTTTACATTTTCCACCGGTCTCAGTACACAATATAACTGCAGAAGAGTCAAGTTTTGAACGTTTTCAATGATTTATGCTAAGCTATGCTAAAAGTGATTTTAACATGAGAATGGCTGAATGGATTTCAAAATGGTAAAAATCAACTTATTAACTCGGGGGGAGATGGAGAATTAGCCTATTTCCAAAAAAAGTGGAGTGTTCCTTTAATGCTTTTTGGCATAAAAGAAAAATGTATTGTTTTATCCCATATAATGTATTTTTAGCTACTGCTACAAATATACCGTGCTACTTAAGACTGGTTTTGTGGTCCAGGGTCAAATATGTTTCCACATGGAGTTCTGGAGAAGAAAAGGAACTTCAGGCATCCGAGATAAACATCCTATAGTACATTTTCCACTGAGCTAAAAGCTGTTAGAAGACATGTTGTGACAGATGTTTTCTTTACTAGAAGGTTTGCATGTCTTTGATTTGAATAGCTCCGATCACTTACACGAGCGAGGGTCAGATTTAAACCGTGTATTATGTTACGGTTCCTAATAAAGTTACATGCCAGCTGGCATTTTTTATTTACTCATCAAAGCCAAATTTTACTCACTTTTGGCATTCGGCAAATGTCCATTTGGTATCCATATATGTGCATACGCAGTGAAACCTTAAAACACACAGAGTTATTAAGAACAGCTACTTATTGCTACATACAGCATAATTTTAATCACCTTCCTGACTCTGATGAAGAAATGTGACTCCTCAAACTGAGATCGACCTACAAACCGTAGACTACAAAGTGAGCTTATCAATGTTCAGTGATCTTTACAACAGAAAAACAACTTCCAAGTTAAGAGGGTGCTTAAGATCGCTATTCAATATGCAAGGTTTGCTTTCTATGTTTCACATTTCTTTTTTAATTCAGCCTTTATCTAAATTTAAATAGAATAAAATAAAATTAAAGTTTATCAGACAAACAGAATAAATTGACATGGCTTGTAGATATTACTGACTTGCAAAAGACTGACATCTCTCACAATACAATACAACAAGGCCACATTCAACACATTATCTAACACCTTTAGTGCTATCTTTGACTATTTTGTTTGGAAATATTATTTCAGATACTTGTTGGTCCATGTCTTTGCAGAATAAAATATAGATTTCTAGAATACATATTTAGAATGTCTTCAACTCATGTGAATGAACATCATTTTAATGATACAGTCAAACCAAAAATTATTCCGACACCAGATATAATTTTTATATATTTTTTTACTAGTGGGTGCAGGACACTAGAGTTCATTTATGTAAGTGAGGATGGCAAAATAAAGTAAACTGTGACATATTATACCCAAAAATCTTCATACAGTGGACTAGTAAAACTGCAAAAAAAAAAATTGGGACCAAAAATTTGATTTGACATCTTTTCTATCAAAGTTATCTGACATTTTTAATATGAACTTGTTCTGACACAGTTTAACTCTTGAGTTCTTGTCATATTTTATTACCATTTTCTAAACTATAGCGAAACTATATAAACTGTGATAATGTGAGAAATTTTAAAGGGGTCTAATGTAGGTTTGAATGTATTTATCAAAAGTGCTGTTCAATTCTTTATGTGTAAAACTTTTTATTTAAAAAGTGCACATAAAATAAACCATACAGCTGAGATAAAAAATCTACAAAATGTTAATTTTTTTACCAAAATAAGAAGGAACATACAAAATGCATGCTATTGTTTATTTAGTACCGACCTGAATAAGATATTTCACATAAAATATGTTTACATATAGTCCACAAGAGAAAATAATAGCTAAATTTATAATAAAAAAAATTACCCTGTTCAAAATTTTACATCCCCTGATTCTTAATACTTTGTTGTTACCTGAATGGTCCACAGCTGTGTTTTTTTGTTTAATGATAGTTGTTCATAAGTCCCTTGTTTGTCCTGAACAGTTAAACTGCCTGCTGTTCTTCAGAAAAATCCTTAAGGTCCCACAAATTCTTTGGTTTTCCAGCATTTGTGTGTATTTGAACCCTTTCCAACAATGACTGTATGATTTTGAGATCCATCTTTTTACATTGAGGATAACTGAGGGACTCATATGCAACTATTACAGAAAAAAGAAAAAAAAACATGCATTAAGGTGAAAGCTGGGGGTGGAAACTTTTGAACAGAATAAAGATTTTTCTTACTTTGCCTAAATATCATATTTATTTTATTTAGTACTGCCCTTCAGAAGCTACAGAAGATACTTAATTGTTTCCCAGAAGACAAAATAAGTTAAATTTACCCCGATATGCAAATTCAAAAAGTTTTCAAAAAGTTGGCTCTTACTGAAGATCATAAATGGTAAATTTAACTTATTTTGTCTTCTGGAAAACATTTAACTATTTTATGTAGCCTATGAAGGGCAGTACTAAATGCAAAAATATTATATTTAGGCAAAATAAGAAAAATGTACACATCTCCATTCTGTTGAAAAGTTTCACCCCTGATTTTTAATGCGTGGTTTTTCTTTCTGGAGCATTAGGGAGTATTTGAACCTTCTGTACTGTGAACAATTTGTGATTTTATTAATGCATTAATAAATGACATTAAGATTATTAAATGCTGCAGAAGTACTGTTCATTCTTAGTTCGTGTTAACTAATGCAGTTACCTTGTTAAATAACTGGTCAAACCACCAAAAACAATATTTCTGTAGAAATTCATATAAATTTAAGTATAATTATGTTGAAAATAAAGTTGTCCGTACCATTCGTCAACTGAGAAATGCTTTGAGCATCCTTATGTTTAAAGCTTTAACGCTGGCACAGAACATCATGACACAATCCAGCTTGTTTTGTTTAGCGATCAGTAAAAATGTCTAAGACGAGGAAAATCAGCCAACAGACATTCAGATGCACAGCTGTAAAGGTCACTTAAAAGTAAAATCCACAAAACACTGAGTTACAAAGAGACAAGGAAGCAAACTGAGTTAATTACGTACTGTTTGTTAAAGAAAGATTCTGCCCTTGACTGCTCAAGAACGATGAAGCAAACTAAATTACTCTTGCTAATCATATAGTCTTCTGCATGACCGCACGATTCACTTAGTGATCTAATCATGTTTCTCATAACGCACAGAGCAGGTAACTTGAGAGGCGAAGTATACAGTAGTACATGCGCCACTTGCTGTCTTACATGTCTCCTCTGTCCAAATGTGTGTGTGTGCGACTGCAGATGTGATCGCGAGAATTCCTCCTCCACCTCCTGATCAATATAACTTACTTTTCTCGGGCTTGACTATCCGATGGCACGCTGTTCTTGCCTTTGGCGTACATGCTTGCACAGACGCGACTGTCACGCACCTGTCAACCCATCACAGCCTCTGTCGAAACAATCTCGTCACCATAGCGACTCAGTCAGCTCCTCACCATTGGATGGATCGCGGTGAACAGGCGCCCTCTCTCTACTCTCTCTCTCGATGACTGAGCAAAGAAACCTGGATGGCCACGCCCACTCAACACCTTTCGCTCTGACTAAGCCACGCCTTCCGTAATCCGGTGAATTCTTATAACACAAAACTTGGCATAAATGTGACTCTGGACTACAAAACCAGTCATAAGGGTGTTTTTTAAATTGAGATTCATATATTTTATTGAAAAATAAGTAAGTTTCCCATTGATGTATGGCTTGCTAGGATAGGGCAATATTTGGCCGAGATACAACTATTGAATATCTGGGAAAAGAGGATGCACAAAAAAATCTAAATATTAAGAAAATCGCCTTTAATGAAGTTCTTAGCCATTCATATTACTAAAAAAATAGACTTTGATATATTTACATTTGACATTTACAAAAAAAAAAAAAAACTCTTGAACATGATCTTCTTATTCCCATTTGGTTATTTTTTGGAAACCAAATGAGAACGTTCTAGGAACGTTCCCTGTAGGTTCTCTTTTTAATAACCAATGAAGAGCGTTCCCAGAACGTTCCCTGCAGGTTATATTTTGGTTTTTATTTTATAGCCTAAAAAGAACCTTTCCAGAACGTTCCCTGCAGGTTATTTTTAGGTTTTCTTTTTATAACCCACAGAGAACGTTCCCAGCAGGTTATTTTTAGATTTAATGTTTTAACCTACAAAAAACGTTCCCAGAACCTTCCCTGCAGTTAGGTTTTATTTTTATAACCTACAGAGAACGTTCCCAAAACGTTCCCTGCAGGTTATTTTTAGGTTTTATTTTTATAACCTACAGAGAACGTTCCCAAAACGTTCCCTGCAGGTTATTTTTAGGTTTTATTTTTATAACCTACAGAGAACGTTCCCAGCAGCTTATTTTTAGATTTAATTTTTTAACCTACAAAAAAACCATTCCCAGAACGTTCCCTGCAGGCTATTTTTAGGTTACTTTTAGAACGTTATTTTCAGAACGTTACGAGAACATTCCCGGAACATTCCCAGTAGGTTCCCAGAACGGTCCCCTAACCTAAAGGGAACGTTCTATTTACGTAATGAAAACTTTCCTGGCTAACCAATAGGGAACGTTCTGGTAACCAAAAGCTAACGTTCCTAGAACGTTCTGGGAACCAAAAATTGTTAGCTGGGTACTTAATATCCTAATGATGTTTGGCATAAAAGAAAAATCAATCATTTTGACCTGTACAACATATTTTTGGCTATTGCTACAAATATATAAGAATATTGACCAAGAAAGACTGGTTTTGTGGTCCAGGGTCACAAATATTGACCAAGAAACCTTATATGTCTTAATTTCTTATACTCTCAGAGACCTGTACCTGAGCAAGAGCAAGAATGCAGTCTGTACTGAGAAGAAAATCACAAGTGATTGCTTTTTAAACAGTTTCCCAGTAAACTTAAATGAAAAGATGTGGTGTGCCAGAAAATACAGACTGCAACAAACGACTTAACAGCACTAAGGATCATTAGGTGTGCTGTGAGTTTTAATTCCCTTCAGAGCATCTCATCTATAAACATCTTTAACAGATTATGAGTGTGTTGTTACTCAGTATAAAAAGTAGCTAATTAACGCAAGGTACATTAGTTGGTACACGTGTAGCGTGCTGCCATCTAGTGAACAATTCCAAAACAATCCACACTTAACCACTTCATTGATGTACAGACCAAGATTACTATGATGAACTACCAGTCAAAAGTTTTTGAACAATAATATTTTTGATGTTTTTAATGAAGTCTCTTCTGCTCACCAAGCCTGCATTTATTTGATCCAAAGAACAGTACAAACAGTCAAATTTAGAAATGTTTACTATTTAAAATGACTGTTTTCTGTTTGGATATATTTAAAAATATAATTTATTCTTGTGATTTAAAAGCTGAATTTTTAGGCATCATTACTCCAGTTTTCAGGTTCCTTTGATGAATAGAAAGTTCAGAAGAACAGCATTTATCTGAAATCGAAATCTTTTGTAACATTATAAATGTCTTTATCATTTATGATCAATTTAAAGCATCTTTGCTAAATAAAAATATTAATTTCTATAAGTTCTTTCCATCAAAAAATACTGAATCTTTAAAAGCTTTTTATTTCAGATAAATGCTGATCTTTTGATCTTTCTATTCATCAAAGAATCCTAAACAAAATGTACTCAGCCGTTTTAAATATTGATAATAATAATAATAATAATAATAATAAATCTTTCTTAAACAGCAAATCAGCATATTAGAATGATTTATAAACGATCAGGTAACACTGAAGACTGAAGTAATGATGCTGAAAATTTAGGGAACAGGAGCAGGAATAAATTACATTTTAAAATATATTCAAATAGAAAGCAGTTATTTTAAATAGCAAAAATATTACTGCAGAAGAGAATTCTTTAAAAAACATTAAAAATCTTACTGTTCAAAAACATTTGACTGGTAGTGTAGTTGTTTCTCTTTTTTTTCAAACAATGGTTTCAGAGTCACTAATACAATTGTTTAAGATTGAATCAATCACACGCACATGTTGAGGTTTTAAGGATCAACAATTATTATTAATTATTATTTTAAATTGCATCATAATACTGCTAATTACTATAAGCTTAGTGCGGATGCACAGCATACCCTATTAACTTTACCTACCATCTACACTGGTTATCTATTACCTGTCTAAGACTGTATGCCAGAATATAGTCAAAGTCTAAATGTTAGTGTGTGTTCCAGGTAAATGTTAACAGAGGAGCTGGAGCACACACACACTAACATGTAACTGTCTATTGTTTCCTTCAATGATAAGTGACGCTACCACTATTATAAAAAATATAATTTTGTTGCCATAATGTTTTAGGGTTAAAACCCCAAAGCATTCACAGTAGCAATGTCAGGCCAAGGCACAAAATAAAATTTTTATTAGGACTTGTCAGAAGCTTGACACGTTCAAAGAATGCATCTCTTTTCTTTTTAATAACTAACTAATTAATGCTTAATCCAGCTTCTTGTCTCAGTCCAGCCCATGTATGGATTATCATGCATTTCTATATTCTGTGCTGATCATCATGACGAATTCAATTGAATTTTTAATTGTACATAATAATGTCGTCAGACTAGTTCTACTAGTTTGTAGCGTGCTGCCATCCAGTGGACATTTTTTATGAAGTCCACTGTGCTCTTGATAACGCAGCTACATTTTTATAGCCTTTTCCATATCTGTGTCTCCCCGGCACAATCCCATTCTATGAGATCTGGCTTAGTTTTTGATCTCATTTTCAGCTGTTAACATTATAAAGATCGACCCAAATGTAAATATAAACCACGCCCAATAGCCTCAAACTACAGTATGTGTAGCCTAGTACCACCCACAGCTGGCAGTCCACATATTTTGATGATTGTTTCCGGCAATCGCGTGCCTGAGTAGTTTAGCAGATACTGGCACCAGGCAGGAGGCAAGATGTCCCTAACAGTGAAAAACATTGCTGTTACTTACAATCCTATCAATCAGAGCAATACCTTCACCAGCGGGGATTTTATATCGGGACAAGTCATTCTGGATGTAGCGAAGGACACACAAATGCAGTCGTTGAGTGTGAAAATTAAAGGCAAAGCAGAGGTTTGCTGGTCCGAGCGTCACGGTAAAACTACTGTTGTTTACTCGGATAAGGAGAAGTATTATTCCGTCAAGAGATTTTTTGTTCGGGATGACAAAACACATGGTAGGAGAAACTACAGCTTTAGGGTTTGCTTTATAGTTAAAAGAAACCAGATCGGTTTAACCAGCTTTATTTTTGTTGTAACTTGATCTTGCAGGAAATGAGATGCTGAATGATCCATCAGGACAGCCGTGTAAGTCTGTTCCCGAATGAGATAAATACTACTTAAAAGTAAATAAACTTAAAAGATTTTTGATCTTTGATTTGAAATTGAATTTTGAATTTTCTTAGATCCTTCTGTTGTTGGCCCTGGGCGTCATGTTTACCCATTCACTTTTCAGTTGCCTCAGCAGTAAGTTCCGTGAAAAAGAATTTTAAGAAGTTTGTACAATTTATTTCTTTGTATTCATGTTGTTTTCAAAATTCATATTGCATACATGCAAATAAACACAACTTCGTTTAGGTTTAATTTCAAGGTTTTCTCTTGCATGTAAATTATGCAACACTGAGTTCGATTGTTAATATATTGAAACAGTATACTAATGATAATATGAGCATTACTGTACACTAGCAGTCAAACGGTTTTGAACAGTAAAATTTGTAATGTTTTTTTAAAAGAAGTCTCTTCTGCTCACCAAACCTGTTTTTATGTTCCAAATACAGCAAAAACGGTAATCTTGTGAAATATTTTTACCATTTAAAATAACTGCTTTCTATTTGAATAGATTTTAAAATGTAATTTATTTCTGTTATCAAAGCTAAATTTCAGCATGATTACTCCAGTCGTCAGTGTCAACAGATCCTTGAGAAATCATTCTTATATGCTGATTTGCTGTTCAAGAAACATTTAGTATTATGATTATTATCAATATTTAAAATGATACCGTACAGTTGATTCTTTGATGAATAGAAAGATCCAAAGATCAGCATTTATCTGAAATAAATTTTTTTGTAACATTATACACTATGCCATTCAAGTTAAATTGATCAAAAGTGATGGTAAAGACGTTTATAATGTTACAAAAGATTTCTGTTTCAGATAAATGCTGTTCTTCTAAACTTTCTATTCCTCAAAAACAAAAAAAAATCTACTTAGCGGTTTTTAACATAATAATAATAATAATAATAATAATAATAATAATAATAATAATGTTTTTTGAACAGCAAATCAGAATATTAGAATGTCTAAAAGTGAGTAATGATGCTAAAAATTCATCTTTGAAATCACAGGGATAAATGACATTTTAAAATATATTCAAATAGAAAAAAGTTAATTAAAATACTAAAAATATTTTACATTTTTACTGTTTTTGCTGTACTTTGGATCAAATAAATGCAGGCTTGGTGAGCAGAAGAGACTTCTTTAAAAGCATTAAAAATCTTTTGATTAGTACATTTTTTTTTTTAGTTTAGTAGTTTTGACTGCACATATTTAAATTAAATATATTTATATATAGGCCTAATATATTTTTCTATAATATAGTCAATAAAATAGAAACTATTTTTACCAATATTTTTTTCTCAGGAACTTCAACCTGATTTTACTTCATATTGTACAAGTTTACATTAAGCATTTCTCTTCCCTCTAGACACTTCCCACCAACCTTCAGAGGTTCAGTTGGAAAAGTTGTCTACACTTTAGAGACAAAACTATCCAGATCAATGCGTATTTCTAGCAATAGCAAAACAGAGTTTCACTATGTCCCCAGACCGGATGTGTCCAATCCTGAACTGATGGTGAGATTAAATTCCATGCATGTCTTTACCATACTTTCATCTAGATGTTTTGAGGTTCCCTCACCTACCCGTTTTGCCTTGTTTAGGCGCCTCAGTACGGAACCAAAGATAAACACATGAAACTCTTCACCTCTGGGAGTGTCTCCATGAACATAAACACTGAGAAAATGGGATACTACCTTGGTAACATTATATTTCTTAGAACATCTCAGAAGTGTTCATGTTCTCACATAGTCAATAAACATAGCCTAACCAGTTCTGTATATTTGTAACAAGATTAAATAAATGTAAAATTGTAATCATCAAACATCTTTGTGGAGTAGGTGAACACCATTAGATGGACTTTTCCATTCTTGAGTTTTATGTTTACAGTCTGTGGACACTCTTGTGTAAGCAAGTATGTGTTTTCAGCTGCTGTAGTAATTGACAAAGAAGTTACACATTTCAGGCTTGAAATCAACTATAAGCTCCCTCCCCATCTAAACCCACGCACCACTTGTAGAACTGGTTCTACTTGTTTTTTTTTTTCATCATCTTCTTCATAGAAAACATAAATATAATATACGGAGTTTGCACAAAGCATATACATACAGTATAATCAATGTTGTCAGCCATTTTCATTCTTATTTGTGAACTCTATATCTTAAATGTAATGTGATTCTATATTAAGAGGTCTATTTTGTCAAAATCAGACAGTCATAATTTCTATCTATATTTTAGCCAGCAATTTTATCTGACCCAATCGTTTCATTGTGTCCCGCTACAGGAGAGGGCTTGAAAGTTTTGGCTGAAGTTCAAAACAATTCTTCCCGTGCACTCAAACCAAAATACTGCCTGTATGAAAAACACAGTTTTTTTGCAAGAGGAAAGAGGAAGCTGCACACACATGATTTGCTTAAAGAGGAAGGGGAACCCATTGAACCAAACTCAAAAAAAACTGTCACCAAATCTCTGTCCATTCCTCCCAGCCTTACCGTCTCTATCCTAAACTGTAGGATCCTCAAGGTTGAGTACAGACTCAGGGTGAGGTTTAATATTTAAAGCAAAGACTAATTTACAATGGGATCTGTGAAAAAGTGAATAATTGGTTTTTCAATATATGTGCATCGTGTCTAGGTCTACCTGGATGTGCCGTATGCCTCAGATCCGGAGATCAAATTCCCAGTTGTGATTCTTCCTCCTAAGCCTGTGTCAGGTGCTGCAAACAGTGACTTTGGAAACTGGAATCAACCCCCAGGAACGAATATGTATCCCAACCAACCTCCTACGGCTCCACAAGCCCCACCACACAATGTGGCTGGACCACCTGGTCAATTTGGAGGTCCTGGTTACCCTGGTCCTCCTCATGTTCAATTTGGACCTCCTGGTTATCCTGGACCTCCAGGTCAGTTCCCTCCCCCAAGTTACACTGGACCTCCTGGTCAGTTCCCTCCCCCAAGTTACACTGGACCTCCTGGTCAGTTCCCTCCCCCAAGTTACACTGGACCTCCTGGTCAGTTCCCTCCTCCAAGTTACACTGGACCTCCTGGTCAATTTGGTCCTTCAGCTCCACCACCTTATCAGGAATATCAGTTATATCCACAGATGCCAGACCACCCTGAAAAATCTTGACAAAGTGATTTTAGAATCAGCTTCTAGCTTCTTCTATTATTACTGTTTTATCTAGATTCCTAGAATCATTTGTATTAAAGTCTTTTATATTTTAGGTAGTGACTGATAATAAGCTAACAGGATTATTTTTGTATTTCTAAACCTTTGGTAAAGTGCTACATTTCACATACAGTGAAAAAGATAAATCCTGCTTTATTTATTGTTAAGTGGAGTATCGTTCTCCAGAAATGAAGATATGCCATGTGGAGTTTCAGAAAAAAGTATGTGAACCCTTACACACAACAAAAATTATTTTATAAAATATTATTTCAACTTAAAGTAATTTGAGCTGCTTTCAATTGTACGTTCATTTAACTTGAAATGTTAAACTATAAAGTGACAACTTGGATATTTGAGTTGTCTAAACTTCATTTTTATGGCAGCTCAAACCATTTTTTTAAAAATTGAAACATTTACCATCAGTTTCTGCGTAAACTGTTACAAAAGTTATGGATTTACCATGAATTTCTCCATAAACTGTTACAAGACTTATTCAGAACTTACACTCTAGTTACAACAATATAGATAAACAAGTCTGCTAAACACACAGCCATGTGTTTTCTTTGACACTGTGACACTATTGTTCAGCTGAATACTGTATTTTATGTATGAAATTTCTATTTATGAATGAAATATAAAACTGAATTTACTCGCATATATTATATACTCACATATTATCTTGTTAACAGGTGGAAAACAATAGACTGAGTATATTGTGTACATTATTGCTCTCTAGCAGTTAAAAAAAATAAAGCTGTGCCTTGCGGAAGAACTTTTTGTTGTTTTTCTCTTGTCTCTGCATTACAAGCAAATCTAAAAAAAGATGTTCTCTGAGCAGGTGCCATATTTTATGCTGTTGTTTTGACTTACTGGAAACATTGTCAGACAAAAACATTTTGAAGTTTACATGTCAACACAAGGATGATGATATCAAACGTTGTAATAAATTCATGCTACTACATGGCTATTTGTCAGTTCATTAAAATATACCTGTTAAATAAGAAAAAAAAAAATCCATCTCTGGCCCACTTTCTCACCCACTCTAAAGCTAAGCCCCAGATTAATTCAGGTTTCATTATGGGTCACTTTCCCCTTTTTGCCTGTAGATGCTGCTTTGTTTGTTTTTACAACCTGCTTGCTAAAAAACCAAACTGGTTGGCTGGTTTTAGCTGGTATTTGGGCCTGGTCATAGCTAGTTACAGCTAGCTTAGAGCAGCTATATCCAGGTTAAACCAGCTAAGACCATGGAGTCAAAAGCACCCTCAGTTAAAACTGTAATAAAACAAAAACAGATTTGGTCAAGGCTCCAGTGCATAGCCTATTTGTGCTATCAATGGAAGAAAAATATAATTTGTCAAAACCGGTGTGTATTATGCAATGTAAATGCAGACTAATAGATTAATTGAAAAATATTAGAATTGTCCTATCAAACCTTTTTAGAAATATGGTTGAAATTATTTGTAAAATAACTTCTAAATCATCTTTTTCTCCCGCTGTGCACTGCTATTTCTGTTGTAGTAAAATGTTTTTAGTTTTGCAGCACTGCAAGTTATTTTACATAATTGTATGATAGAAACACAGTATCATGATGTTAACTATTAGGCCATGTCCAGATGTCAGACAACACTCTGCTGATAGGCTAAATTCTTTTTTTTTTCTTTTTTTTAACAAAATATGCTTATTAATAACAAGCTGTATGTCCCACTATGCTATGATTTGCACTGTCACTTGTTCTCTTTATCCACCAGCTGCAGTTGTTAAAAATATAAGTGATTCAAAAGCACTAGTTTGTCATAAACTATCGTACAAAGGTAGAACAGAGATGTGTATGAACAATCGTGAATTATTAATGTTTATTCACTTTATGCATTTGTATTGCATTTGTATTTCATGCAGTTTAAATGAGTAATTCACTTACACAACAAAAATTTACAGATAAGGCTCCTTATCATTCAAAATGTTTGTCTTTCTTTCTTCAGTCGTAAAGAAATTGTTTTTGAGGAAAACCTTTCAGGATTTCTTTCCATATAGTGGATTTCTATGTTGCCAACGACTTTGAACTTCCAAAATGCAGTTTAAATGCAGTTTCACATGGATCTAAATGATCACAGCAAATCTAGCAAAAATGTACAATTTGTTTACAATTTATATACTTTTTTTAATGCTCGTCTTGTCTAGCTCTGCGTGAACTCTTATTCCTGCTTATTTTTTCCTCCAACTTAAAAACCATCCTACATTGCTGCAGATGCAGATGAACATGCACAAGAAGGTCAACCGCCCTATACAAAAAAAAAAATAAAACAGCGATGTGGGATGATTTTGAAGTTGGAGGAGAAAATAAGATGAAATTTTCTTGACATACCCGTACTGTCTTGAACCGGAGCGCACGTTTAATAATCGTTTCGCTAGATTAGACCCCCCCTTCTTTAGCTGGGATCGTTTAGAGCATTTTGGAGCTGCATTTAAACTGTGTTTTGGAAGTATAAACTCACGGGCCCCGTTAAAGTCCACTATATGAAAAAAAAAAAATCCTGAAATGTTTTCCTCAAATTAATTTCTTAATGAAATTGTTGAAGAAAGAAAGACATGATCATTTTGGATGACAAAGGTGAGTAAATTATTTGCAAATTTTTGTTCTGGAAGTAAATTAATCCTTTAAGTATACTTTGCGCTTTACTGTTACAGACACATTCACGTGACCGAAATGAAAAGGAGGAGGGAAAGGGGGCAAAACAGAAAAAGACAAAGGGAAATAGAACAATGCTAAATCAATTAAAAAGAACTTTGCCAAAATATCGACATTTTAAAAAATAGGTAATGTCTAAATATAAATCTAGAAGCAGAACATGTGAAAGGTCTATATTAAGGAATGGCAACTGCAAATGAGACAATAAATAATCCTATGCTGTCATCTACTGAGTGAGTGGGAAATTCATGTCTATTTAATTTTTAGGTGGTAGAAATTCACCTAAGCATGGCACATTTTTCATAGATTATCAATAAAAAACAAAACAAATCTTTAAGTAACTTAAAGTAAACTTAAAGTTAAAGTAGATTTTACATACTTATACATACTTATTGAGAAAATCGCCCTTCAAGTTGTCCAAATAAAGTTTTTAGCAATGCATATAACTAATTAAAAATTAAGTTTGCACAGTAAGTATATGTACGGTAGGAAATGTACTTAAACTCTTAAAAATAAAGGTGCTTCATGATGCCATAGAAGAACCTTTTTGTCTAAAGAACCTTTCTGTTTCATAAACGGTTCTTTGTGGAGAAAGAAGGTTCTTCATATTATAAAAAGGTAAAAAAGAGATGGTTCCTTAAAGGGATTGTTCACCCAAAAATGAAAATTTGATGTTTATTTGCTTTCACACACGTTTATTTGCAGAACACAAACAAAGATTTTTAACGAAAACCGCTGCAGTCTGTTAGTGATTTTATGGCAGTGGATGGGCACCAAACCTTTGAAAGTAAGAAAAACATGCACAGACAAATCCAAATTACATCCTGGGGCTCGTGACGATACATTGATGTCCTAAGACACGAAACGATCGGTTTTTGTGAGAAACTGAACAGTATTTATATCATTTTTACCTCTGGTGCACAGCCATGTACATCTGTCATGAGCACGAGCTTTTCATCCGGCTTGTTACATGTGTACACGCTCTCACGTAGTACACACAAACGCCGGAAGCGATCTGTTGCATACGACACTCATTGTTTACACAGTGCACTGAGACTGTGGGTATAGCGGCTATTCAAAATGGTAGGCTAATTACTTCCACTTATCCTGATTGTTCAAACCGTTTTAAAGCTAAAAGATTATGTTTGCTTGCGCAAACTCATCTGGGACTGTGTTTTATCACCGATTTCCCCTTCTGGAATTTGCGTGTAATATGCCAGAGCACGTACACGTGTAACAAGCCAGATGAAAAGCTCATGCTAATGAGACGTGGCTGTATATCAAAAGTAAAAAAAATATATAAATACTGTTCAGTTTCTCACAAAAACCGATCGTTTCATGTCTTAGGACATCAATGTATCGTCACGAGCCGCAGGGTGTAATTTGGATTTGTCTGTGCATGTTTTTTGTTACTTTCAAAGGTTTGGTGCCCATCCATTGCCATTAAATCACTAACAGACTGCACCGGTTTTCGTTAAAAATCTTCGTTTGTGTTTCCCTGGGGGTAAGCAGATAAACATCAAATTTTAATTTTTGGGTGAACTATCCCTTTAAAGAACCTTTGACTAAATGGTTTTCTTTGGAACCAAAACTGGTTCTTCTATGGCAACGCTGTGAAGAACCTTTTAAAGCACCTGTATTTTTGGCAATTGCTACATTTTTCAGTCCCGCTCCCGCAAGATTCTGTCAGGCGCCGCCCGCCCCTGCTGAAAAAAACAGCATATGCTGGTTAGGTATGTTTTGGTGCTGGGATGCTGGTTTTAGCTGGTTTATGCTGGTCCTTTGCTGGTTTATGTTGGCCCTTTGCTGGTTTATGCTGGTATAAACCAGCAAAGGACCAGCATAAACCAGCAAAGGGCCAGCATAAACCAGCAAAAGACCAGCGTAAACCAGCTAAGGACCAGCATAAACCAGCAAAGGACCACCATAAACCAGCTAATACCAGCATCCCAGCACATACCTAACCAGCATATGCTGGTATTTTCAGCAGGATCTTATTATTCTTAACAAAAATGCAGGCTGTTGCATGCATGCATGACAGAATGCGAGCAAACAGCACTCAGCTGACATCTCAGTTCATCGCGATCTTATAACACAATGAATATATGCACAATGTATCTTTCACAATGTCTACATTTCGTGTGTTGTAATGAGAGGATTCCCCACCCACAGTTGAAAGTCCACATAGGCCTACCTTGCTAATTGTTTTCAGCAAGCACGTACATGCGATCGTAAAGCAATATTCAAACGTCAGAAGCAGATATTGGCACCAGGAAGCAAGATGTCCAACACTGTGAAAAACATTTCTGTAACTTACAATCCTATCAATCAGGGCAATACCTTCACCAGCGGGGATTTTATATCGGGACAAGTCATTCTGGATGTAGCGAAGGACACACAAATACAGTCGTTGAGTGTGAAAATTAAAGGCAAAGCAGATGTTTGCTGGTCCGAGCGTTATGGTCAAACAACTATTGTTTACTCGGATAAGGAGAAGTATTATTCCGTCAAGAGGTTTTTCATTCTGGAGGACAAAACACATGGTAGGAAAACCAAAGCTGTATACTTTTTTGTGTTTGTAGACATCAGCTCGATTTAACCAGCAATGATGTGTGAACCTGCTCTTGTAGGTCATGACCGTGAGATGCTGAACGATCCCTCCGGACAGCCGTGTAAGTCTGTTCTTAGGTTCAGTGAATGAACATTACAAGAAGAGCTATTAAAATGATACTGATAAACATTCTTTACGCTTATTTATTATTAGATTCTTCGGTTGTTGCGCCAGGGCGTCACGTTTACCCATTCACCTTTCAGTTGCCTCAACAGTAAGTTACACACTTTTTGCTTTTCAGTAGGTGTGACTTTGAATCTGTAAAACGTATGTGGATCAGTGAATAAGGATATCTTAGATGATAAAAAAAGATCTACAAAAATCAGGTTTGACAGTGCTCCCGGTTTTAACATTGATCTTGGGTATTTGTAAGATGATGTTTCACACTCTACATTCCAAAACCCGTGTTAAAGTTCTAATTTGCATATTTGCTGTGTCAGTGTTATTGATAGGACTCATCACGCGTCATATTATAGGCTATGGACTATGCGCTTTCCAGAATGCACTGGTTTGACTTTCTTCCCCACTTAAGCTCTGAAAGGGCTATTTATACAAGTGTTTACAATCTCGAAATTACTCCACATTTACATGTTCTTTTCTTTATAGACACTTTCCACCAACCTTCAGAGGTTCAGTTGGAAAAATTGTCTACGGTCTGGAGGCAAAACTAGAAAGATCAATGCGTGTTTCTAGCAAAGACAGAGCAGAGTTCCATTATGTACCCAAAGATGATCTGCCCGGTCCTGAACTAATGGTGAGATTATGACTATAATCCCATGTATGTTTTCACCTTACTATACATGTGTTGTATTACATGTTTTGTCTTCTTTAGGCACCTCAGTATGGAACTAAAGATAAACAAATGAAACTCTTGACGTCTGGGAGTGTCTCCATGAACATAAACACTGAGAAAATGGGATACTACCTTGGTAACATCGTATTTGTAATTGTAACATCTCAGCATTGTTGATATTCCCTAATTGTCTTGTTCTGTTCTGTGTCAAATAAGCCCAAAGTTTAGCAATTTTCATCTATTTTGTCTCAGTAAGTGGGTGCCAGACTTTGTTCAGAAAAAAGGCTTAATTATTAAGATGTAATATTATGTCTTATTTTTCTGGGATAGGTTCACTTTTTGTAAACCATTTTGTGTAAGCGAAGATGTTTTTATCAACCCACACAATTTTGTTTGGAACATACACATTTTGAGGAAGATTAATTTAACCTGCAGTTACAGTATAACTCTAAACTAGAGCTTCTGAACTATAAATCACCAGTGTGAAGTGTGTCAAGGTTGCATTCGCTAGTGATAATTTATCATGTAATTTACCTAATTACGTCTCTCTACAGGTGAGGGCTTGAAAGTTTTGGCTGAAGTTCAGAACAATTCGTCCCGTTCAATCAAGCCAAAATACTGCCTGTATGAAAAACACAGTTTTTTTGCACAAGGGAAGAGAAGAGTTCACACACATAATATTCTTAAAGAGGAAGGGGAACCCATTGAGTCAAACTCGAAGAAAACTGCCACCAAAGTGCTGTTAATTCCTCCCAGCCTTACCACCTCTGTCCTAAACTGTAGGATCCTCAAGGTTGAGTACAGACTCAGGGTGAGTTTTAACATCTAAAGCAACTAAACACAATGAAGTGAACACATACATTATTAGCCTGGCATTTCTGTGTGTCTGTTTTGATATTAAATGTGGATTTTAATGTGTTAACCATTTTGTAAATGAATGGCTGTGATAGATCATTTCTAACAGATGAATATTTTATATCAATCCTATAACTACACTGTAAAAAATGACAGTGAATTTAACGGTAAAAAACTGTAAAAATGCTACGGTAAAAACCTGTGAAATGGTTAACGGTAAGTTCCCCTTCTATATACGGTGAAAAACTGTGTTGGACATTGCATTTAATTTTACGGTAGTATACCGTTTTTGGAAGTGAAAAATAACGTAAAATTTACAGTGAATAACCGTAAATTGACATTCCCAGAATTCCCTGTATTTCATTTTTTTATTTGATGTTTTTTTTTTTTTGTTGAAATAACTTCATCTTAATTTTTTTTCTTGGCAGTTGTGTACATTAAGGTTGTATGTTACATCTAATGTTGTTAAATTAATGTTTTTTGCATTATTTCAGTTTTATGTGTGTTATCATGATGGTGTTTAGTGTTTGTGTGAATAACACTGTGCACCTTCTGTATATGTTATTATTTTAAACCTCCGTGCGATGGACTTTGGTTCATCATGTGATGTTGTCATCACCACTTGCTTTTGGTGGTTATCATTGTATTACAAAGGTACAAAACAGATTTCAGTGCTTCAAAAAGTTGGTACATTACCATTATATGAGTTACGGTTTTTTGTATGAAATTACGGTATTTACCTGTAAATTTAAGTGAAAACCATAAAATGTAAAACATTGCCACCGTATTTTTTACGGTAAAATTCTGGCAACCACAGCTGCCAGTTTTTTACCGTAAATTTTACGGATTTTTTTTTACAGTGTACTATTAAAGTAAATGCATTTATTTTTTATTTGCCTAAAATGGTTTATGCTGAACTAAAACAAAAATAATTATTTGGACAACTTTACAGTGCAGTCCAAACTCAGTCATCAATATTTTGATGTGTGTGCATCGTGTCTAGGTCTACCTGGATGTGCCGTTTGCCTCAGATCCGGAAATCAAATTCCCAGTTGTGATACTTTCTCCTCAGCCTGCTAAAAACAGTGACTTTGGAATCTGGAATCAACCACCAGGAAGCAATGTGTACCCCATCCTACCTCCTATGGCTCCACAAGCCCCACCACATAATGTGGTTGGACCACCAGGTCAGTTTGGACCTCCTGGTTACCCTGGTCCTCCTCTTGATCAGTTTGGTGCAACTGGTTTCTCTGCACCACCTGGTCAGTTTGGTCCAAATTCTCATCAATCTGCTCCATCAGCTCCACCTCCATATCAGGACTATCAATCATATCCAAAGTTACCTGACTATCCTAAAAAATCCTAACAAAATGGTTTTAAAATCACCTTCTTTTATCACTGGACAGTCTTTAACAGCTTTGAAAATTGATAAATTTGATGAATCCTTTACTTATTTAATGATATAAGAGGTTTTTTGTTTTTTTTAGAAATCTGAATACTGATACACATTTTATTATTTTTCTAATGTGACAGACACAAGTAAAACAATATATGCATATTGGTATTTTTATTCTATATATTTTTTCCACTGACAGATGAGTTTTTAACAATGCTCCAAGTTTTTTTTTTTTTTTTTTTTGGTTACGTGACCCAAATCGATCATCTGAGGACAGTTTTATACACTGCCAGAGATTTTATAATTAGGGACTTAATTATAAAATCTTAAAATCGTAAATTTAAATTTGAGATGTAATACAATTGTAAAATGCTGTCTGAATGGTTTACAAAAAAAAAAAAACTTCTAACCCCTAACCCTTTGACTGCTAACTGATGATAGAGCATTTTGTCATGTTTGCTCAAGTATCAGCTGTCAAGGTCACACGTTCCACACCTATAGTTTGAAAGATTATTATTATTATGCACAAAGGCTTTTGAGTCACGCAGTATTTGACATTTAAGACACATTTCGCAAACTGCAGAAGCCAAAGTCTGAGGACCATTATGAGTGTTGTGAACCAGGTAAGCTTTCATCCAGAAATCCTTTATCAGTAAAGACATGCCATGTTTTACTAGTGACAGGGCAGCTTACATAAGGAAACAGCCAGGAAAGCCCCCACTGAGGTGCTCTATGGTATATTATACCAAAGACTATAGAATATTATATTCTATAGTCTTTGATTATACTCACAGGGCCTCATCAGAGGGGGCCCACTCATAACTGTTCCCTGGGTCCTGTGAATTTGAGCCAAACATTGTGGGCTAAAGACAGCCCACAATACAAGACCATGATGTGTACTATGAGGAAACAAAATTTGCAAGGACAGCTTTCGAAATTTGAACAAATCATCACTATATTTATTCAAATAAAAACTCTTATGTTAGTCAGTTTAAGTAAAATTATGAATCTCATTTTAAAGCATTTAGGTAAATTCACAGGCAGAGCCTAAAAATAGATTTGTATATAAAAAGCATTATGGTTGATTTTCTTTTTTCTGGCTGGCTTGGGCCACATATAGAACTATTTTTAATTCAACTTGTTCTGAGCGTGACTTTCGTAGTAAGAAGATCCCCTTTTTATGACCTTACCTTTGAAACCACAGATGCCATTGATATGTCCTATTGTTTTTTTAAAGGGGATGGGCTTTTCACATGATTTGTAATATTGCTTTATTGCAGTGATGCAAGTACTGTAAATGATAACAAAAGCATTGTTGGGTCTGTGAAGGTGTTACTTTAAAAATAAAAAATGATGTTATCTCTAATCTATGATAATAAGCTTATAAATGTTCCATGACCAAAACGCACCAATGAATATTTCATTTTATTTTAGACTATCACCTGAAAGGTTCTGTTTAAGATACAAAGTTGTATTGCCCCAGTGACAGCTTTTGTGCCTTTTACTTTTGTAGCTTTTGTATATGTGTGCAACAGAACAGTGTTATAATAACTAAAGGTAAATTCCAATATTGAAATAGTGACATATGACGCACTGGCTTCTTTCCTGTTATCTATACACACCTGAGTTTCATCATCACTCCCACACTTAAAAAAAAAAAAAAAAAAAGATATCCAGGCGCCCGCAGAGTAGACAGTGTTGACGGCAATATTTGTACTCTAAACTATACAGTTATTAATTTTTAAATACAAAAGTAAACACAGCCTAATGCAGCCTCAGTATCGGCGTCAAAACCTTACTTAAGCAAACAATTCAAAGACCACATCTTTCTCTCTTTCTGCTAAGGATGCGAATAGTAGGCTGCTGTACTTCGCCTACATTTCTCACCATTTAGCTGAATAATATTTACAAGAGAATTCCGCCTTTGTAGAATTAACTATTAGCTACAGAACATTACGATATTGCCTAAAAACTCAACAGCCTACTAAATATAAAAAGATTTCTGTTGCTGATCAATTAATCTAAAATTAGTTTAGATGCCTCAGAAAGCGTATTAAAATGAGTATGCTTTCAAGTCATACAATCCAGCGCTAATGTCGGCTATTATTAGCATTTGGCATGCCAACGAGATGTTAACGTGAGCCATATGCAGCCATACTTTGTAATACTACTGTCAAATGAATAGGCTACACATGGGCGTCAGAAACAAACAAATCTGGGTGGGTGCTTCCCTAGAAATGGGATACCAACTAGTTAAGTTTATTTGGAAATTAAAGTAATTTCTCTATTTTATCCATTCATCCCACTTTCGCACATAAACGTATCCATAGGGACCATGTGACGTCACTGTGCTTTATCGCCGCCATTTTTGTGTCCGCGCTACCTATTTCAGTCTATGGTCACAGCAGCCACAACTACCAGAGGAAGATCAACAAAACTCCCAGAATGTTCAGAACAAGGATACAATATGCCTGGGATCTGTTATTCTGTTAGCTGTAACAACAATCATCAGAAAAAAACCTAACTACAGTTTTATTCGATCTCAGCAGTGCTTGAAGTGGGTCGGTATCGGTCGGTATGCATACAGTATAGCCTTTAGTGTACCGGTGTCATTCACGCAGGTGCTTTTCACAGCAAGGGTGTTTTTTTCGGCACAACAAGAGTAGTGGAATAATAATTAATTATTGAATAAGATTGTGAATCAGTACATTTATAACCAAAATAATGCCTTAAAATGAAAAGAAGCATTTTTTTGCGATTACATCATTTTGAACCGATCTGCTGAGTAGGGTTGGGTATCGTTTGAATTTTATCGATTCCGATTCCGATTCCACTTATCGATTCCGATTCTTTTCGATTCCCAGTTTCGATTCCAATTCAGTAAAAAAAAAAACAACAACAACAACAACAAAAGTCAAACATTAATATATCAAACATGTTTATTTTCAGTGCTTGCTTGCAACATATTATTTTATTACAGGGGTTCTCAACCTTTTTTTATGCCGGGGCCCCCTTCCTTCTCGGGTAAATTTTGCAAGGCCCCCCTATGTCTGACAAGGTGTTTATTTTATTTATTTTTTTACCTTTTTTATTAACCAAAACATTTGTTTTGCCTTTTTGTTTTTATACTTCATGTTATAAAAAATTCAAACAAACTTTAAATTAAAGCTATACTTTTGAATTTAAAAGAAAACCCTTTGCTCTAACATTTTAACATGTATATACATATACAGATTTAAAGCTCGTGAATTATTTAATGCAGATATTCTTCACAACTTCAGAGTACTCTTTCTTAAGTAAGTGAACCTGCCAAACAACAGGGAGATGCCAAAATACCACTCACTAAACCTGTCCTTTTGAACTGGACTGACTGAATATCTATGTTTGTATTTATTATAAAATAAACATATAAATGAAAAATACAGTAAATACATTCTAAATCTGTTGATGCTGGTGCTCATATGTTCATAAACACCACTGACCCTTACAAGATCCACCTCTATGGGTAAGCATTCATTATAAAACACTTACAGGACATTCATTTTGACAACTTTGCAAATATTTTGAAATTTCACGCAAAAATATGGATCAGAGCCCCAAAATCATGAATAGTTTGTGAATCAACAGCGGTCTTATGCGTGCCTAATGTACGTTACTATTACTCTGATCATCTTTGCCTTTACATTAACGGGAGGGTTTGTTTCATGCAGCCAAGAGATGAAGTAGATACCTGTCTTCCAGCGGGGGTATAAGTTACTTTGTGGGCTTTTGTGGGCGAGAGTGGGACGAAATAACATAAATTTCTGCTGGAGCGGGCGTGCATCGTCTTTCACAGCGCTGTTTCGTTTATGAATGAATCTACTTTTTTCAGTCATTGAATGATTTATTTTGTCACAAAGACTTTGACTTACTGCCACCAACTGGCGGTTTTAGTTTCATTTTTAAAATATAAATGTATTTCATTAAATTCATCAATTTAAATCTTTAATATTTCTATATTCAAAACTTTATATTTAAAACAATAATCTTATAACATTGTTATTATTAAATGCATTAATGCCGCCTCTGAATCTTAATGCCACCAAAAAAATCTGTAAATATTCCTTAATGCCACATTTGTGGTGTTCTGTGCCGTGCAAAAGTGAATTGTTGTTTCCTGATTTCATTTGACTGGTAACTTATTCTTCCTGATTGCATCGTATTATTTTAATTTAATTTATTGTTTAATTAAAATTTGTGAAAAAAATACATCTAAATTTGTATTGTCACAAAAGATGACACATTTAATACAGCTAGGAAAATGGCATTACAAAGGTTAAAAAAACTTAAAGGAGTCAAATATTGCTTTATAACGGGAAGGTTAATTTCTGTAATTTCTGTCATGTGATCAGAAGTAGTTTTTTTTTTTTTGCAGGTGCCTGTCTTAATATCTGAGAAAGTTTAGAGAAAATATGAAATAAGTTTAATGTTTATAATAATTTGCAGGGGTAGGTGTAGATGTTAATAAAACAGAATAATAGACAGCAAAACTGATGTATTGTGAGGTAGGTTAGAGTTGGTGTAGATGCAGACATTGTGATAGGAAGCAAATTAGATTTATTGTTATTTTATGGCAAGATTTTGAGTCACATCCGGTCGTAGCTGTATCTTTTCTAATCCAGCCACAGCCCCTTTTAAAAAATCAATTGCTTTTGTATGGAATCAGATTTGTGCCAAATACAACGAATGTAACTTTTCAAGAGACGTACGAAAATATGCAAACTGAAACTAAATAAAATGTTCATGAAACTTAAAAAAAAAAAAATTACAGGTAAAATCTTTGACTTTTGGTGTTTTTTAAAACACTGCATGTTTTGCTAACTGTTTTCTGTTTTCTTTAGTTAAAAACACATTCGAATGGAGAACACCTGTTGTGTTATGAACTGCCATATCTGTTCTCATGGAAACTGGATATAAAATGAAGTGCAATTTTCTGCTTTTCAGCTTGAAACAACACAATGGTGAAAGCAGCTCAATGAACATAAACAGCTTGACCAAAATCTGGTTTTGTCATTTGTATTTATTAGTTTTAACAGATTCATAATCCCTGATCCAAAATGTTTAAGTGCTCACGCTATGAATAATGTACAAAACATGTTTGGGAATGTTATGCATGATACAGTTCATTACGATCACTCTCTGTGTTCATAAAGTAACCGCTGATTCATAGTCTTGTTTTTGTTCCATTTAAATCCAGTAAAAGTTATTTCAGAACTGCAAGTTTACTTAACTTCAGAACATTCATTCATGGATTTGCGCTTACTAGAGAAGTGTGTCATAATATAGCTCTGTAAATAATTAAAATTAAATACTTTAATGCACTTTGAATGTGATAACGTTTTCTGAGAATATTTGTTTATTCCCTGATGATTCTATTGCATTGTAGTGTCTAATTAGGCTGTGCTGTTTTAATTTAAAGAGATTGTTATTTCATTTAGGTAATTATCATCTACCATTTTAAATTGGAAATGCATTTTTTAAGCAATCATCAACTCTTTTAACCCTCTGGTGCTCTTCGGTCACTTCTGACCGAAAAATTTTCTGTTTTGAATTTTTAAAAATCACAGCTTAATCGGAATGATATGAAACTCGGTGACTTTTATGCCATTTGGAATGCCAACACAAAAAAAAAATTGAGGGCATGATTCAAGCAGGCTAAGTGGTCGTAAAAAAAATAGTCACACTTGTGCTCTTCGGTCTAAAATGACCGACCATAGGAAATGAATGGGAAATCGACAAAAATACAAATATTCAGAGAATTTTTGTGTGTACAATCTACAAATCCTCCCCAATGCTGAAAAAAAGTACACAGCAGTGAAGGGGTGACACTCTAAAACACACCCATTCATAAACACACCCATTCACACACACACGCACACACACACACACACACACACACACACACACACATTAATATACACACCTCTATTCGGTCACTTTTGACCAAAACATTTTCGGTTTAGAATTTTTCAAAAAATCACAGCTTCATCAGAACAGTACCAAATTCATTGACTTTTATGGCATTTGGAATGTGAACACACATAAAAAATTAGGGCACGATTAAAAAAAACTAATAATAAAATAAAAACTTGTGCTCTTCGGTCTAAAATGACCGACCATTGGAAATGAATGGGAAATTGACAAAAATACAAATATTCAGAGAATTTTTGTGTGTACAATCTACAAATCCTCCACAATGCTGAAAAAAGTACACAGCAGTGAAGGGGTGACACTCTAAAACACACCCATTCACAGACAGACAGACACACACACACACACACACACACACACACACACACACACAAACACACACAAACACACTAATATACTCACCTCTATTCGGTCACTTTTGACCAAAACATTTTCGGTTTTGAATTTTTTTTTAAAAATCACAGCTTCATCAGAACGGTACCAAATTCAGTGACTTTTATGGACACACACAAAAAATGAGGGCACGATTCCAAAAAAAAAAAAAAACTTGTGCTCTTTGGTCAAAAATGACCGACATCAGGAAATGAATGGGAAATCGACAAAAATACAAAAATGTACAGAATTTTTCTGTCTCTTTCTCACACATCCACACACACACGCACAAATGAACTGAAACACAGCAAATTGAGAAGATGTAAAATAAAAAAAAATATATGTATAAAAAAATTACATATCCAGAGTGCAAAAGACACACACTCTCTTGCATATACAAAAAAATTAACACTTCAAATCATATTTATAACAAAAAACTATCCCAAACTGGATAAGAAATAGTCTTTGAGATTGTTTAAATGTATGTTCAACTATTCCACCTAATAAAAATGCTGAATCAATTGTCTAAAAACAACTAGGCAATTCACAAGCTGCTTTGTAGAGAACTATACAGGCATCAAGTTACACCTGCCATTACAGATGTTTTTCTCGTTTTTTACCAACAGATGGCGCTAATCTGCCTTCAAAAAATAGTGTTGAATGGCTGAGTCTCTATTTCAACCTGAAATACTGCATTCATTAAAAAAAAAATAAAAAAATAAAAAAAAAAATTTTTTTATTATTCTCAATGGCAAAAAAATGGATATTAATTACAGCATAAATATTCATTATTACCACAAAACCCTCTCAAAATGCAAAAGAAAAAAGAAAAAATATTATTAAACAAAAATGAATTGGAATGGTTTTACTGAAAAAATTACAGGATGCGTTACAGGTGTCCGGTCACTTCTGACCGCGAAGAGCACACGTGTGACTGCTAAACGAAGAGCACCAGAGGGTTAAGTGTGACTTTTATAAACCAGTTGAATGAATGTAACTGAAAAAATAAATTAATTATTTATTGTCACTACAGCATATACACAAGTATCAAAGTGAAAGTCTTGGATGCAATTATGTTGTGACAGGAAAGACCAGAATCCAAAAAAGACACAATACATAGTATACATGTAATGCACAGCATTCTCATAATATACAACACTATACAAAATGCACAAGTAAAATATTATAAACCCAAACAGACAAATATATTAGCCCATGTGTTTACCAGTTGTGGCCTATAAGAGATCTACATCTACATCAAGGGCCCAACATCAGCCCATATGGTTTAACCCATGTGTGGAGCCACCATGGAAACTGCGGACAAAATTAGCTGGTTCCCAGTTGGGTAGCTCAGGTGGGCCCCAGATATCAGCCCAGTTGTAACCAATATGTGCCCCACATGGATGTGTTGGCTGGGGTGGTAGGAAGCATTTTAGTTGTGTTTATGAACGATCTGCATAACGGTGACTGTAAAATATGTAGTTTTGGTATGGAAATGACATATTTTGATACCAAAACTAGGACACCAAACCCCCCAACCCTCCACCCCCATCTTACTTCCTCTTTTTTGAAAACTAAAATATGGTCACCCCACTTTTCTCAGAATATCCAAACGGTTGGTTTTTATAAAACAGTTAACCAAAAAGGTAATATTAAGTGAACATTTTACATTTTAAATGTTGCCTACATTTTAAACATAACATTACCAATATTGTTTTTTTTTTATTATATATTTTCAACAAAAAATATATGCACCACAAAACCATAAGGGTACATATTTTAAATTGAGATTTATACATCATCTAAAATGGTGTATTCCACTTGTGTATTGTTTGTTAGAATAGGACAATATTTGGCAGAGATAAAACTATTTGAAAATCTGGAATCTGAGTATGCAAAAAGAAAAAAAATCTATATATTGAGAAAATTTACTTTAAAGATGAAAATGAAGTTCTTAGCAATGCATATTATATAATTAGAAATTAAGTTTTGATATATTTACGGTAGAAAATTTAACAAAAGTTTTTATGTACCATGGTTATATCCATTAATATCCTAATGATTTTTGGCACAAAATAAAAAAAATATATATGTCCAGGGTCATAATTTATTAATACACTTAATAGAATGTTAAGAATATGGCATGCGATGCATCTATAAAACATACAAATTCATGTGTAAATCAATTTAAAGGGGGAAATTGTATCCCTTAAATATTGTGGGGGTACTTTGAAGAATGTAAAATGCCCCAGGGGGTACACCACTGTAAAAAGTATGAGAACCACTAATATAATCAAAGCAAATACAATACAGCTGAAGACTGTAACTGTATGTGGATAACAAAAAACCTCTTATAAATAAAAAAAAAAATAAAAAAAAATCTTTATATCACTAAAACAAAACAAGCAGAGACTCCGTCCACACACATGTAAACACAATACCTCTTCACTATGGAAGCAGATTAGTCTCATTAATAATTCACGCACAATACACGATGCACACATGCGTGTCCCAATTCACGTGCACGAAAAAAATATATATATTCACAAAAAAAAATCACGTGCAAAAAATAAGAATATAAATTCATAAAATACGTTTCACAAGTTGCAAAACACAATTCACAGATTTACAACTGTGTACAACAATTTTGAATGTTTAAAAATCACGAGTGTATCACGGACTGTGAGTGTGTGAATAGCTTTTTTACGTGTGTATTTTTTAGACTTGCATGTGTGTTTTTGAGACTCTCCTGGCAGCGAACTCCTCCCATGCGGGTCACTCGTCCACTTTAGCCAATCAGATTTGAGCCTGTCGATCGACCAATCATAACCCGCTGTGGGCGTGCCTATCTTACGTTACGTCATCAGCGCGAGTCCAGTTCCAGAATTCAGATACGATTCAGCTGTTGATCATCTCATTTAAGGTAACTCTAGCCTAGTAAAGGTGTATTGTTTTATTTTGATTGCTTAAAAACTAAAGGTAAAATCGGTCGTTTAGACACACTCGTTAACGTGACCAGTTTAAGCCAGCGGCTGCTATGAAAACAGATAGTGTTGCCAAAGATGCTGTCTTGTGTTAGCCACAATGTCCTGTTTATTGGCCAAAATGAAGAAAGAATTCTGTTCATTGCCATGTTTTTGTTTAACAACGCTGGGTGTCCTCTGCCCAGTCTAGCTCCCACTTAGCACTGACCCTGCCTTTATTATTATAGCTTTATGTAATAATGAATATACCTCACGAGAACTCAGTGTATGAATAACGGTGTGTTTGTACTAACCATTTGTGCAACTGGATGCAGTGTTTAATTAAAACACACTAATCATTTTCCTTGCATTTTTCAGGATTTAACACTTTGGAACAACATCTGGATGACAGTTACAGACCTCTTCGTTCACATTAATCTTTATGTCTTTTTATGTACTTCACCTTTATGCATTATTTTTTTAATGTAATCAACATTCATGTACTTTTTAAAATATTATATTATTGTGATACACAATTTTATGTTGAGCAGTGATGTAAAAATCTTTGAGATTACAATACACAAGATGATGTTGGTTAGCAGCAATTGTATTTGCTTTAGTATTAACAGTTCTGGAATTTGCTGGTCAGTCAGACAGACTGATCACATAAAGGAATGCATCAAAGATTATTCAGTAAACTTCATTCAAGTTCCGACTTGTTTTGAATGTTTTAATTCTGACATACAACCAGAACATTTAACAATGCATAACAAAGCTTTATGCCTTAACAAATACAAAGTCATAGGGTACCATTCTAAAAGAAATGTAGTAATAATGCATGAGTTAAATCAGTTGAAACTGTTAAAACGGATGGGTTGCAGCATGACTGTTTTGAAAGAGTTACAGTTCCAAATGAAACTTCTAGATTCACATCACCTCATAATTTGTGGCAGAGGTTGAAATAGGAGCAGCTACTTGTACATCATAAGCATCACAATTCTGAAATAAATAATATCTGCAGGCTGCAGCGTAAACAAACTTAAACTACAATGTGTGTTATTAAATCGTCATCAGCTGAATGCGTGCCATCGTAGGATTTGAGACACAAGACAAGTTTGGCTCTGACAGCTCTTTCCTGTTTTCAATCAAAAAAACAAAACCACAAGAGACTGCTTGAAAAATATCCAAATAGATAATTTTCATTTTCTATTTATTTACATGTCCCATCTGTAAAAAACGTATTTTATGCTTTACATTAAGTTTATAATTTTAATATCTTTATGCGGTATGGTATCCACGTGAATGATTCTTTATTAAATAAACATAACAATCGATAAATATTAAAACATAATACACTCTGAGCAGCAGCTGGCTTACACTGGTCACGTTAACGAGTGTGTGTAAACGACCGATCTTTAAGTAAGCATGCAGTATAAAACAAAATGAGACGATAAACAGCTGAATCGTATCTGAATTCTGGAACTGGACTCGCGCTGATGACGTAACGTAAGATAGGCACGCCCACAGCGGGTTATGATTGGTCGATCGACAGGCTCAAATCTGATTGGCTAAAGTGGACGAGTGACCCGCGTGGGAGGAGTTCGCTGCCAGGAGAGTCTCAAAAACACACACGCAAGTCTAAAAAATACACACGTAAAAAAGCTATTCACACACTCACAGTCCGTGATACACTCGTGATTTTTAAACATTCAAAATTGTTGTACACAGTTGTAAATCTGTGAATTGTGTTTTGCAACTTGTGAAACGTATTGTATGAATTTATATTCTTATTTTTTGCACGTGAATTTTTTTTGTGAATATATATATTTTTTTCGTGCACGTGAATTGGGACACGCATGTGTGCATCGTGTATTGTGCGTGAATTATTAATGAGACTAATCTGCTTCCATATACACTGGTCACGTTAACGAGTGTGTGTAAACGACCGATCTTTAAGTAAGCATGCAGTATAAAACAAAATGAGACGATAAACAGCTGAATCGTATCTGAATTCTGGAACTGGACTCGCGCTGATGACGTAACGTAAGATAGGCACGCCCACAGCGGGTTATGATTGGTCGATCGACAGGCTCAAATCTGATTGGCTAAAGTGGACGAGTGACCCGCGTGGGAGGAGTTCGCTGCCAGGAGAGTCTCAAAAACACACACGCAAGTCTAAAAAATACACACGTAAAAAAGCTATTCACACACTCACAGTCCGTGATACACTCGTGATTTTTAAACATTCAAAATTGTTGTACACAGTTGTAAATCTGTGAATTGTGTTTTGCAACTTGTGAAACGTATTGTATGAATTTATATTCTTATTTTTTGCACGTGAATTTTTTTTGTGAATATATATATTTTTTTCGTGCACGTGAATTGGGACACGCATGTGTGCATCGTGTATTGTGCGTGAATTATTAATGAGACTAATCTGCTTCCATACTTCACTTCCAGGTCAAGAAGCTGTTGATCAAAAACTCAGTAGCCAATGAGAACACATCACTGAAAATGAAGGGAGCATAAATTAAAACTTCAGAAGCATAAACGAAAACTTTCTAAAGTGTAAATGAAAAGTCTGAAAGGGTATTTGTAAGTACAGATCAGCAGAACAAAGAGGACAAAACGATAGCAAAACATGTACTAAATGTATTAGATGTATTAAAAACTTTTTTTTTTTTTCATTTACAAATATATTTTATTTAGGTTCAGTTTATATTTTCGTAATTTTCTTGTAGAGTTGCGTTCATTTGTACTGACACAAAATAAATTCCATACTTTTGTAGCAGGAGTGTAACAGGCGCGAGTAGAGAAAATAATTTATAAAATAATTAATTTATATGGACTTTGAATGAACCAAGTGGAATAGATTTGAGGAGGCAGCAGCGTGCAAGTCAATGCTGTAGCTAAAACGCGGAATGGAGTTTAATTTATTAGGGCATTCCTCAAATGGAATGGATTTAACTGATGGCGCTCTGAAATGTGAACAGACACATGATCAAATATTTATTTAACAGCAATATATATACTATTCTGGATTGAAAACAACTTTAGCATATTCTTTGTTTTAGGCTTAGAGTAAAACAATCACAGTAAAATTAACTATACAGTGTATGCACTGACTAGCCTATATATAGAGGCATGACTCCCTCTGCAGGGCATAAGAGCAAACACAACAAGATGGTGTCAGCTCCAAAAAGCTTAATGAATCTCCTTTCTTACTATTTCTGTACTGTATATTGCACAAGTTGTTGGCTGTACAAACTGAAAGATCACTGTCACTTCTCCCAAACCAGAATAATGGTGTGTTTAAGCAAACTAAAACACCCAAACATTAATATAACCAAGATGGCAACCCTTTCAAGATGGCAGAATGTATCCAAATCAGTTTATTTTAAGTGTTTGTGATATTGCATTCATGGATTATACTTGGATTCGACAACTTGGATTTAAGGGGTTTTATATCAGTGCAGTTCAGCGCCTACTGGAACCTTTAACATGGTAAGGTCTGTTTTGTATTTTTACAAGAGTCTTTAATCAATACATGTATGTTATGGCATTTTCAATCAATGTATAGTGACTTAAGTTTTGTGAGATTTGAGTTTTTTGAGTAGTGTGTTTCAGAATGCAAACTCTTAAGTCTCATTATTTCTCTTGTGCTACATTTGAACTTAGTGACAATTTGTCATTGCTCTGCCGGTTTTTGTGTGCTGTGGGAACACTGGATCTATATTAGGTTCTTATATCTATATATGATTTGGTTTGTCAATTCAGTTGCGTCCATTATGTTGTAAGAATGCTGGATACTGTACAGACTGTTGATTATGATTACATATTATTGAACTGACTATGTGACTACAGACTATTACCTAGAAATATTCAGCTTAATTCAGGCCCTGATTCTTTTTCACAGGCCTGGTTTTATAGACAGGGCTCAGCCTAAACCAGGATTAGGCCATAGTTCAATTCAGACATTTACATATTTTTTTTTATAAACATGCCTTAGAAAAAACATTACTGGTGTGCATCTTGAGACAAAACAAAGGCACTGATATATTTTAAGATCAGTCAGTGCAAGTTTCTTTCAGTTGAAACATCTCAGACTTAAATGTGTATTTGTGATCCGTATCAAAGTATTGTTGCCAAATAGAAGGAAAAGCTAATTTAATTACTCCATGTCTTTCATTTGATAATCTACTTTGTTGCTTATTCTTCTAGTAAATGGTGTACAATAAAAAGCCGTACAGGAAAGTTGGCTTTTTCTGTTTTGAGCATGTGGGTTGTATAAATTATTTTTTGCCATTGTGTGTGTAGATTTTAGGATTTCACTAGTTGCAGAGATCTTATTTTACTTATAATTCTTCATCTCAGTTTTATTTCGTGTGAGTGAATTGATGATATGTGATCAGTAGTTCATGCACTTTGTCTTGAGACCATGCCATACTGCACAGCTGACACCCCCTTTTGTCCTCTTATGTTTGTTTTATGATGAAGCTGAGTTGTGTTTGCTATCACTAGTGTCACTGTTTGCTCAGGTATATATCAACTGTTCAATGATATACAAATAATTGAACTGTGGGCGTTATGCAAATATTCATCTACACCTGTATTACCTAGCCCACTTCCATTTTGTCAGACAAAATTATTAAACTAATGTAGAAAAAGTTTAAAATACATTGCATGTAGTATGAGTAACTTCATTTTTAAAGGGCAGGAAATTGCAGTGTCAGGTTTGGTGGTGAAGGTTGAACTGCTGCCCAGTTTGATAAATCCTGCAGGGGTCATTTGAGGTGAGGATTCTCCTATATTTGACTTTATCTGGTTTTATTAATAATTGATGAATGAATGTAAATAATTAAACAAATTATTTAATTAATGTAAACACTAAAATGTAATATTACAGTGTTTTAAAGCAAATAAAGCTGTTTATTTATTTATTTATTGCAAAATAACTACATACCAGTCAAATGTTTTTTTTGAACAGTAAGATTTTTAATGTTTTTAAAGAAGTTTTATCTCCTCACCAAGCCTGCATTTATTTGATCTAAAGTACAGTAAAAACAGGGAAATATTTTTACTGTTTAAAATAACGATTCTATTTGAATATATTATAAAATGTATTTTATTCTTGTGATCAAAGCTACATTTTCAGCATCATTACTCCAGTTTTATATGTCACATGATCCTTCAGAAATCATTTTAATATGCTGATTTGCTGTTCAAGAAACATTTATTATTATGACTGTTATCAATATTTAAAACAGTTGAGTACTTTTTTTAAAGATTCTTTGATGAATAGAAAGATCCAAAGATCTGCATTTATCTTAAATAAAAAGTTTTTTTTGTAACATTAGGCACTATATCATTCAAAAGCTTGGAGTCATAATAACAATAAATGCTTTTTGGGCAGCAAATCAGAATATTACAATGATTTCTGAAGGATCATGTGACTGGAGTAATGATGCTAAAAATTCAGCATTGAAATCACAGGAATAAATTACATTTTAAAATATATTCAAATAGAAAACATATTTTAAATTTTATTTATTTTTTTATTTTTTTTTATTTTTTTTGCTGGATCAAATAAATGCAGGCTTGGTGAGCAGAAGAGACTTCTTTAAAAACATTAAAAATGTCACTGTTCAGTAAGATTTTACTTTCTGTGTGTGTTTTTAAATAACCAAAATCAACCATTTTGGTGATTAATATTCCTTTTGATAAGGTTGCTTATTGACTATATTTAATGAATATTCAGCAGCTTTTTAAGTCAGTCTATGTAGCTGGTACTTAAGTAGGTTTGACTTATTTCTTTAGTGGAACCGAAGGTGTACCAAGTGGGAAAAAGTACTATTTCAAATACTTTAACAAAAGTTAATAAAAAAAATGTAAACTATATAATCAGATTTTTTTTTAAATAGTTTGCTTATAATTAATACCGACAATGTGAATCACTAGTTATTCTTGTTTTAATCTTTTGATTGCTTGTCACTAAGTATTCTCAGTAGTAAATTTTCAGGTTCATGCATATTCAACGTTCATATTGTTCATTCTGATGAACAGATTTGCTTTCTCTCAACAAGCCTACTAATGAGTAATGTAAAGTGAAATTCCATGCATGCTTTGCCAAACATCATTTGGCTGCCAAGTTTGTTTCTATACACAAATATTGGCAAATGTCCTGTGTATACTACATATTGCATGCAAATAAATGTCTGCAAACTGACTGTGTCCATAAACAGTAGACACGTTTTTGGAAAGAAAAAAACAAAACATAAAATGACTACAAATAATGCAAATAAACATTACTTTAGGTTACACATTACTCATGTTATTTTAGGTTACTACTGAAATAAGATTACCAGTTTAAGGCTATTTGGAACATTCTCAAATGCTGGATCATTGCAAACCTAGAAAGTGACCCCACTGTACTTGTACTGTACAGATCAGATCAGAGGTGTTTATATGTGACACTGTCCACTAAACCACTCTTAAAGGAGTAGTTCACTTCCATAACAAAAATTTACAGATAATTTACTCACCCCATTGTCATCCAAGATGTTCTTGTCTTTCTTTCTTCAGTTGTAAAGAAATGTTTTTTTGAGAAAAAAAAAAAAACATATAATAGACTTTGGTGCCCCAGAATTTGAACTTCCAAAATGCAGTTTAAATGCATATCTAGCGAAACGATTGGTTATTTTCTAAAAACACTTAGAATTTATATACTCTACACAGAGTACATACAAGACGAGCATTTAAGGTTAAAAAGTATATAAATTAGATACATTAAATATAGAAAATAACAGATCGTTTTGCTAGATAAGACCCTTCTTTCCTCAGCTGTGAACGTTTAGAGCCCTTTGATGCTGCATTTTGGAAGTTCAAACTCGGAGGCACCATAGAAGTCCATTATATGGAGAGAAATCCAGGACATGAAGAAGGACATGAACATCTTGGATGACAAGGGGATGAGTACATTATCTGTAAATTTTTGTTCTGAAAGTGAACTACTCCTATAAGTAGCACATGTATATTTGTAGCAATAGCTAAAAATACAGTGTACTGTACCGTAAAGATAATGTTTTATGAAGAAAATTTTTTTTGGACAACTTTAAAACGGATTTTCTTAATATTTAGATTTTTTCGCACCCTCAGATTCCATATTTTTAAATGGTTGTATCTCAGCCAAATATTGTCTAAACAAACCATACATCAATGGAAAGCTTATTTATTCAGCTTTCAGATGATGTAGATGATGACTGGTTTTGTGGTCCAGATTCACATATGTTAAATAGCCAAATAGCAATTTTATTCTTGTACATTCATCTGTGTATGTTCAAATTCTGCCATCTATTGGTTGACGCTGGGCATTTCAAATTAGCAGTTGCTTACTTAATAATTACCTTACATGGCAAACCAATATATTGCAATTTAATTAATATAATATATATTTTATTTCACCTCTTACTCTAAAAAAATAGCAGTATAAACAGTGTTTTTGATTCACAGCATGTCTTTAAAGTTTATCTGACAGCTCTCTGTTGAGCCAGATGGATACCATACGCTGTCAGTTTTCTAAGCACTTCTTCCTGATGCTCGCTAAATACCTGAATGTAGTGTTTTAAAAACTGTCTATCCTTTTCACCAAGCATATTTAATACAGCTATAAGCTGTACGTATCTATTTTATATATTAATAGTTGCCTTTTGCATTGAAACGCATTTAAATACACGTAAATGTCCCTCTTTCAGCAATTTACAGGATTAATCAAACCCTCGGCTGCTTCTGCCGCCATCCCTCTCTCCACATTTGAACGTGGAGTGTTTTTGGAACAGAGCTCAAGGGGTGTGGTTTGAGCTATCTCCCAACTCACAGCCGGCAAGTACCCATGACAACTATTTGAGCCTGCTGGCAACTCACTGTCTTCACATGTTGGGGTTGCCATAGCAACTCCCCGCGGGACTCCCCCCAGATCGACAGGAGGGGCGTCCAGTTGACTAACCCGTTCTTCGTCAGAGAGCTGGAGGGAAAAGCACTGTTGTGGATCTGAGAAACCAAAACCTCAGGAGGACCACGCTTACAGGCCTAACACTGACTCACCAAAACAAGCCGAGGGAACAACCAAACAATGGCACTCAATGATGATTGTTTTGCGTACTGTATGAAAGATTATTACAATTATGCTGTCATTTTAAAATGATTGTAATGATGTGTTTCTTATGTAGAGGAAAAACAGTTCATAAAAAAAAAAATTACATAACTGGAAAAAAACAATGTACATTAAATACATTTAAGTTTAGTTGTACGAGTTTACAAGTAAAGGATTACATTAAGATTTATAATCAAGATGTCATAACAAAAAAATCCAAATCATATATTGAGTGTATAATGCTATTTTTTTTTTTTTTTTGGTTGGTTGGTTGGTTAATGTGATTGGTGGGATAATGTGTGTGTTGAATTATTATACACTGCTGTTCAAAAGTTTAGGATCAGTAGGATTTTTTATTGTTTTTTTAAATAAGTATTTTCTGCTCATCAAAAATCTAGAAAAAACAGCAGTTTTGTGAAATATTATTACAATGTAAAATAAATGTTTTCTGTGTGTATATATTTTAAAATGTAGTTTATTCCTGTGATGCTAAGCTGAATTTTCAGCATCATTACTCCAGTCTTTAGTGTCACATGATTCTTTCGAAATCAATCTAATATGCTGATTTATTGTCAATATTGGAAACAATTGTGCTGCTTAATTTTTTCTTTTTTTTTACTAAATAAGAATAAAAATGTTAAAAAGAACAGCATTTATTTAAAACAGTATACACTACCGTTCAAAGTAGTATTTAGCGTTCAAAGTTAGCTTAGTATTTTTTCTTCTTTCTTTGTTTGAAAGAAATTAATCCTTTTATTTAGTAAGGATGCATTAAATTGATAAAAAGTGATGAAGGACTTCTATTTCTATTTTGAATAAATGCTGTTTTTTTATCTTTATTCATCAAAAAATCCCAGAAAAAGTATTTCTGAAGGATTGTGTGACACTGAAGACTGGAGTAATGGCTGGTGAAAATTTCAGCGCTGTGTCACAGAAATAAATTATATATAATAAGTATATTAAAATGGAAAACTAATATTAGAAATTGCAATAATTTTACAATATTACTGTTTTTTTTTTTTTGTATTTTTGATCAAATAAATAGAGCCTTGATGAGCAGTCTTAAGTTGCACAGGTACATTTCTAGCAATAGCCAAAAATACATAGTATGGGTCAAAATGATATTTTTCTTTTATGCCAAAAATCAACAGGATATTAAGTAAAGATCATGTTCCATGAAGATATTTTGTAGATTTCCTAACTGTAAATATATTAAAACTATTTTTTTGATTAGTAATATGCATTGCTAAAACGATTTTCTCAGCTATTTTCCAAATAGTTGAATCTTGGCCAAATATTGTCCTATCCTATCAAACCATACATCAACTTTCAGATGATGCATAAATCTCAATTTTAAGAAACTGTGGTTTTGTGGTCCACCATGGGTTTAATGGGTTAGGATCACATCCTTCTGGTTTAACACAGTTCAAGAATAAAATGGAATGAACTTTGTAATCTTTACACCTTGCCTAAAGATGTCTTGCATAATTTGCAATTTGACAAAGACTGTGGTTATTAGTGCCTTTGTTGTATTGGGTGATGTAAAAATGGCAATAATTTATATTTGGTTGGATTGTAAAGCCTTTTCGGACATATACTTGGAGTATGCAACAATAGTGAGGAAAAAGTAATTTTAACAAGAAAATGCAAAGCGCATTGTGCAACTAATCAATATCAGTGCTTATATCTGGTTTTGTAGGAAAACACGCAAGCCCATTTGAAATAAAAGGCTCGTTTTTTAAGTATTTATTTTGAAAAAAGCATAAGAACTTCTCACAGAAAACATATGTTGTTTTAGGTGCCAATGTATGTGTTGAAAAGTTGTATTAATCCATAAAATGCATTTTTTGTTCATCATAATATAAAAAGTGACAAGGCCTTTAGTCGGCAATATGAAAGTCAATTGGATAAAACGATCTATGCTAAGTATAATTTCAGTTTCCTTGCAAATCGTGCATTACTACAACAACTATTACTAGAGTACGATTACTAATCAAATCAGACTACTATGATTGGTACAGCACTTGCAGTGGTTGCCTTTGGATAAGAAATCCACTGTTTTAAACATTTCTCATGATAAACAAACAAAATGTGGAAATTTTTTTGTTTTTTAAAAAACGCTCATTTATGGAATTCACTGAAGCACCCTCCTCTACACAGGTGCACATTGCAGATCTTACACCCGAACACGCTCTCGTGTCTCAGGCCTTTGTTAGTGCAGTTCCGACAGCGCCGCGAGCGTTCAGACATGCGCTCGAGACGGTGCCCGTACTCCAAGGGCGAGTCCGCGTGGCGTTTACGGGCCGCCCGCTCCATGCCCCTTGCCCCCTGGTAGTCACCAATCAGCTGCTGCGCCAGGCGAATACGGAAGTGACGCTGTGTAAACTGTTTGCCGTTAAAGCCCGCTGGCGGTGAGCCTCCTCGGCTTTCTCGCAATACCACGTAGGCGTTGACGATGCAGAGGTTTACGTAGAACCACAAAAAGTAGCGCCACCATTTTTTGCAAGGCCTCCCGACCTGGTAGCACTCCCTAAGCTGGTCGCACAAATCGACACCCCTCATGTTCTCTTGGTATAAAAGCAGAGGAAGTGGACGAGGTATTCCAAGCCCGGCCAGTCCGCAGTCTCCATCGCTCGTATCTCCATCGCGCTTGCCAGGCCCGATGCCCACGATGCCAGGTGCAGAGTTAGAAGACACACAGCTAACAATTTTGGCATCCCTCGTGATAGTGGCCACCAGGTTGCTGTGCTGACACTGATAGAACTCACCTGGCGCCAACTTCCCGACGTTGCGAGGTTTGAGGGCTTCGGGGTAACCACGCCGACACGGGTTAGTGGGGCCGCAGGCGTAAAGCCCTTGATGCAGCAGATTTTGCAGCAGGGGCACCGACGTGAAGAAGCTGTCCATGAAAATGTGGTGGTGCCTACCCTCAAGCCCTCTCACCAGCGATGTTACCACCTTGTGGCTCAGCGCAGCAGCTGCCAGATCATCGCTCGGCTTTCCGACATAAATACGAGAGCGGTGACAGTAGCCCGAGCGAGAGTCGCAAAGCATCCACACTTTCAATCCCTTCCGCAACGGCTTGGACGGCATGTACTGCGTTGGCGAAAAGCGTCCCTTCGGAGCAATAGCACACTCATCAATAGTCAGACAACGGTTGGGCAGGTAGGCATCCCACATAGTGTTCCCGACCATGTCCAGCAGGGGGCGTATTTTGTAGAGTCCATCGTAGCCCAGCTCCCCTTTGGACGGCTCCGACTCCCGATCACACAAGTGCAGGTTTTGGTTGAGCTTTTCAAAGCGCCTGGCAGTCATTGTTTTCTTAAAGCCAGCATTCCCTATGAAAATGTCACTGGCCCAATACATGCCATAATCTGGCAGCTGATTGATGCCCATGAGGATGTTGAGGCCAACATATGCCCTCATTTCTCTAATGTCAGTGGGGTGCCAGTGGGCGTCTGATCTACCGCTTCTCCTTTGCCGGTAGAGGGCGTAGTTGTTTGTTTGTTCTACCATGTGTTCAAACAATGAATCTGGGAAGAGCAACCGGAAATAGTCTAAAGTGTCAGCATCATCCCCTAGCGAGTGCTGAGGGCCACTGTCAGCGGTGAAAGGCTCAATTGATATTACCTGGTCAGGCTCTCCCCAGAAATCCGGAGAAGTGCACTCGTCGTCCAAAACATCATATGTGCTGAATAAAGCTGGGTGTTCCTCCTCTAGATCGGAAAAATCGATGTCCGAGTCGGTCGAAGAGGTTTCAGAGCAGTTATTGGAAGTCGCATAATAGGAGTCCTCCTCGTAGTCCTCGTGCTTGATCCCATTTCCAGTGACTAAAATGATATTGCAGCCGCCTCCCGCGATGTAGCTGGCGGAGTCCGCAGTCTCTTCTCCCTCAGCCGCCGCCACCGCCGCCGCGTTCTCCAGCTCAGTCTCCCCCTTGTTCTCCTGCAGTTCCTCCTCGTCTTCCTCGTCCGACTCGGACTTTCGGAAAGGAATCTCGAACCACTTCACATCGACGGGGAGATTTAACGGGCAGTCCTCGCTGTCGGAGAGCGCGTTCGTTTCTGTGTCAGTGCTAGTTTCCAAAATAGTAAAAAGCTCTCCTCTTTTTCTTGCCGCCATGTCGGGGTATTGAACTGCCCCTGCATGAGTCCTTTATTTATTTTAGCGGGGTAAATATTCGTCAAAACTAGTCGCAAATTCAAAAGCAGCCGAAACGGTCTCGCGTGTGCGCCCGGGAAACTCATGGGTGTCTAAATCGGGCTGTTTTGAAGGATAGTTTCTCATGGTTTCCGCTCTTGCTTTGGTACGCTTTGTAGCGCAGTGTGGCCGCAGACGTCAGAAGCTGCTCGCATGTCCTGCTTTGTAAGGGCGTTTTGCGACTGCAGCTGGTGGGGTTGCTGCTAGTTCGCTGGGCTGCCAGATGGCCGCTTGCTGTTGTAATGCCCGTTGGCACTTGCCACTGCCTGAGAGCACCGTAGAGACAACAGACAAAAAGTTTAGGACAATAAATGCACTTACAAAAAGTGGCAAAAGTACCGTGGTACCTCTGATGTGTTTTTTTTTTCTTGGAGGTGTGCCATGGTAGTATCCTGTCTTTTTCGACCTATATGAAGGATATTGTACTACCATGGCACCACATACTTTATGGTGTTCTTAAAATTAGTTGTTTACATTTCAAAGAACTATAGTATTTCCATCTGACATCATCACTGAGCCACAGCATGCTCTTTTATATAAAATTATAATGAATCATTCTGAAAGTCATTTTCATTCTCAAATAGTTATGATCTTGCTAAGTAATGCCATATCTATTATGTTTTTTTTATTGCCAGTTCATGATTTAAAGTGGCAGTATTATTATTAAATCGATTAGTGACAAGTGTTCTGAAGTTGCACCTGCTCTATCTCAATAAACCTGTGTCATGGTGTTGCTTAAGAGATGAAACATTACAATGAGACACCTGTGTTGATCCTGTTACATTTTTTTCAGCAAATGTTTTGTATAATGCATTACCTGATACCATCTTGAACTGCATCAGCAGTGGCTTAGTTTTAATCTTATAAACTTGCAAAGGCAGGTTTGGATTTATAACTGAAAAAAGTTTTATTTTTAACCTCAACTTTAGTTGCCTTCTTAACCATTTTGTAGACCATAGTTTTATGTTACATAAGCTAGACATCTTAATGATTGAAATTTTAGATCCTTCTTTGCATTCATCTATAATATAAAGGCATTTGGAATAAGCTGTGAGTGTCCTTACAAAATAGAAATTAAATAAATTCATTCATTCACCTTTGATATACTGGTTATCATGTGCTTGTTAGAAGACAATGCAAGTCCAAATCATATTTAGCATCTGGTAAGATGGCTTTATCTGGTCTATTTTTGAAGGTAGCATATCCTTCTCTGCTTGCGATCTCCCAATCCACTACATGTGGTTCAGTTGCTGGTGGAAAAACTTTTTAAAGAAGCAAATTAATTTATAAATATCCTCTCTTTTTTTTAAATGCATAACTGCATTTCCTTTGTGAAAAAGCTGTGTTTTCATTACATTGCTTTGACATGACTAAATATAACTTTCTAGATCATAGATATGATGTAATGATGCCTGGAAGTCTGTCTGAAACCAATATCCTTAGGAAGTACCTTCATCACCAGACCACTGCCTGTGAAGTCATTCACTAACTGGGCTGCTTAGCAGCTGGCTTAGCTTATGGACACCGCCTGCAATGCTATGTCATCTTCATTGGTCTTTACTGAGATCAACCTAGGTCTTGAGGTCAATATTTTTATCATTAACGCTCAGAATGCACTTTAAAAAAATAAAGATTCCAAAAGAGTGTTTGTGCAGTGATGCCATAGAATAATCATTTTTGGTTCCCCAAAGAACATTTTAAAAATCTAAAGAACCTTTTCTGCATTTGAAAGGCTACAGGTTCAATGTTCCTCATGGAACCATTGATGCCAATAAAGAACCTTTATTTTTGCCCAAGAATCTGATATTTCACGTACTAAAAAAGTATTTCTTGGAGACAGCTAAAGGGTTAACAACAATGAACTCAACACAACATCAAGTTTTTCAGAAATAACACGGCTAAATGACTGGAATAAGCTAGAGGAGTAATAACAGTCCAAAATTTTAATACAGATTTATATTCTAATATGAGCGTTTCAGTGTGCTTGGTGAACACTAAACCCCTTGATGTCTTAATTATACTGAACTGTATCCTTCACTTTGGACTTAATATGTAATTTTCTTTATGCACGTGGAATCGCTCTTTTGAAAGTAAAGTGACAGAAACACAACTGGAACCAAGCTTGAACAGAAATAGAAGTACACTGTAAAAAAAAAAAAAATCCTCTCTCCAGCAGTTCCAAGCCCCTGGAGTACTGGGCTGCTGCAGCCCCCACAGAGGCTCTATTGGCGGGGTGGAGAGACTATGACCAATAGGGGCAGAGAGCTCATGAATGGGTGTGGAGAGAGGAAGGGGAGGGTGTTAATGCTGGTTATAACAGAGTTAAATTGTATGTGGGACTGTAACCTCTCATTATTATTCTCAGACATTCATCCTTTTCCATGTTACCATATCCATAAGCATTTTCCAAGGGCAAATGAAGGTTTAATTACTTATTTCATTATAATTCTCTTCTTTTGATGACTCTTCATCACCCAGTCTGTGCCAGTGCAAGAGCCATCCTGGCAGTGACCTTCCCATGGCACCTTTACAATAGCAGCAGATGCATCCTGGTCCCTGTGAGCCGTAGAAGCCTCATACTCTGCCTGGGCGTAAAACATGCTGAGACCACTTTCTCTGCACCAGACAAATGCCCCCTCTTGTGCAGACACGAAAATGCCAGCCTGCAATGGATAGCGCACTCTGCGTCTGTCCAGCTTAGCCTGCTTGTCCCTGAGTAGTAGCTATGTCTTCCCTGAAGAGAAATGTGATGCCTGCAGTTCAGCCATATGGAATCGAAATAAGGAGAAATTAGATAAAGCAAGATTGAATGTTTCATCTTCTAATGCACTCGTGATGATATATAGTGAGATAAATGACCCATTGGGGTTTGGTTTATTTATTTATTTTTTTAGGCTCATTCTCATTCTCTAGAGATATGAGCATGGCTGCTCACTCTAAAATAGGAATAAACACCCGAGAGATTCAGACTCTGCCAGAGGATCCCTTACACTTAATTACATCAGTGTTCCTTCATTATCTGTTTCATGATCCAGCTGAGGTCTCTACTCAACTGAAGACTTCAGCAAACAAGACCAGCGATTTGCAAATCCATTCATCCCCTCAGAACTGCTGTGTGCTACTCTGTGTCAGCGTTACATTTTTAATTTACCTTTGATAATCATAAGAATGAACGAGATTCTCTGAGGTCATATTTATAATTTGAAACAACACTGCTTACCAATGACTTACAACACTGCTTACAAGAGTTTCTTGGACTAGATTAAGTCAGAAAACTAATTTTCGCAGTCTTACAATAGAGTTACCCACGATGACCACTAGATAGCGCTACAGCGCAACCTATTCATACAATAGAGACGTCGCCTAATTCTGGTAATTATAGATGATGTTTATAATCTCGATTTTTAATTTTTACACTGTGACCAAAGAAATTGAGCAGAAGTGATTAAATGAAGTTTGCCCCGTTTCCAGAAAAAGTAGTTTTGAAATCTGCTTCTTTAGAGTCTGAGTTCTCATAGAGAACTGCTCTCAGACACCCAGACATAGTCTGAGAGGTCAAAGCCATCGGGTTCAATTTACTCTTGTTTTTATGCCGCATGTTTGCCATTAGTGGTACGAATGACTGTGCTTGCAATGGTTCTGACTAAGTTATTTTTTATACAACAGATCTCACAGTTGACTGAAGA